>NC_073693.1:229827306-229942074 GCF_029784155.1 Uranotaenia lowii | reverse complement strand
TATCGTATCCGACTTATACCGACTTTAAGTAACGATATTTACGGTCGTTTACTTATTTGGTAGGAATTGCGATTCACATCAACATTGTTAAAGATAAGAACTATCATTTATAATGCGATGTTATGTTTGCTGGGAGAAGGTATCCCTTTTCACAATCGATTTAGATTATTTTCACACACCCTGTATGGGTTATCTGCTAGTGAAATTCACTTACAATTCAAATGAACATCACGAGAATTCTATGCAAAGGTGAGCTCTATTTGCTTACATGCAATTAACGTAGACTTCACATGATTTTCAGGATGCAAAATCCATGTTTCTATATTTTTTTTTTCTTTTTCTCGGGATTTTCATATGTTTCTATATTGCCACGTAACATTCATGTGAAAAGTTTTTTGAAAGCACGATTGGTCAAATGGCTTATTTAAAACCTCTGTTGGCACAAATTTTCGCGAGAGCATCATATAGGTCAATAATCATGTTTTTGGGATTAGGGCTTATAAAGATTGAATCTTTTGAATCACTACAACTCAGGTATCGTTACAGTTATCGATTATTCGTTATTTTTATCGATCTAGTATATTGGATACCAATTTTGGCTAAACATATCGATATTATTTAAATTTTCAAGATTTTTGCTCAAAACATACTTCCGTTTCAGTTGGAGCAAAACTTCCAAATATTTTAGTTTTCCTGGTAAATTGATGTCGATTGGATAAAAATCAGTGTTAGCTTAGTAAACACACTTAAAAATGTTGAATGTTACGAAACCCGAAATTTACTTGTCTTTTCCGAACAATGGAAGAATATTAACGCTTACGCATAGGATAAATAACTTAGTTAACAGAAATTTTCTAAAACTTAAGATAAAAAGGAGTGGAGATCTTAAAACTTGATTTCTTTGAATAAGAATAAACTTTTATTCGTCTATCTCATAGGTCGGCAACCTGCGGCTCGCGAGCCGCATGCGGCTCTTTGGATATAAAACTGCGGCTCTTTAACTCACTGCGCAAGTATTATAAAAAAATTTAAAAAAATATCAAAACACCGTATTAAACCGATAATTGAGTCTTGTGACCTAGAACACTGATTTTCAAAGGTCAAGAAGAAAATTATGAAATGGCACCCGCTGTAGCATCAAGCGGAAAGACTAAAAGTCAAAATAAGAATTCATTTAAGCCTATTGTACCATTTATTGCATTTCACTGTTTATGCAATATCAACATTTAGATCAAAATTTTTATTTATCATTAAATACTAAAGAATGCGCAAATGCTGTTGTTTTCAAACAACGAAAACTTAAATCAAATTATGTATTTATATTTATGAATCAATCGAACACAAAAGTTGAGCTGTACCTAACAGGAAAATCCAAGTTTATCATTTACAAAAAGTAGTTCTTAGATTTAGGTTGCCAGATTTCCCGGTTTTATTCAGGTTTGCCAGGATATTGAATATAAAATTTGAGAAATCGGGAATCGGATTTCATTGAAAAAGCCTGGATTTTGCCCAGGTTTATTCTCATTCTCGTTCTCAAATGAAACTTTAAAAAACAAATTGTGTTGTATTTTTTTTTAAATTAATGCGTCCAAAACGAAATTTTCATAAAAATAGTCATGAAAGGTTTTTTGAAAGCCTTTAATACGATTTAAAATCTGCTGATAAATTTTGACGAAAAATTATTTTTCTTGATTTTTGATGAGTATTTTCTAACTTTCAACCAAATTTGCCCGAATATTGCCCGGATTTTGGTCGACAGTTTTGAAATCAAATGCTCGAATCTTTAAATAAAATAGCTCAGATTTGTCCGGCCTGTGCTGAAAAAATTCTGGCAACCTTATCATAGATAGCCCTTGTGGGTAACCCAGGTAACAAGGTAACCCTCTTCAAATTTTATATTAGAGGCATTCGCATGCCCTCTACGTTAAATGTATATTTGAATTTTCCAAAACCATATTTGAATTTATCAACCATTTTCGACAAATATGTAAAACTTTTAAGCTTAGCAACATAAAAATATTAAAAAAAACCTCAATTAAGTCCTATTTATTTGAATTCAAAACGATAATTTTGATTAATCTTAATTTAGATTACCATTCCAGATTGCTCGGTTTCAATCCGACTTGCCCGGATTTTCAAAGAGAAAAAATTGGGAAATGTCCGCTCCGGTTCAGTTGTCCTGGGAAAATAGGCCCAGTTTTCTCCTAGATTTTTAACAGTTTTTACGAAAGTCCAAATTTTTAACTTGTTTTAGCGAAATAAATTCGCATGCATTTTTTTTAAATTTTGAGATAAGATTTTAACGCCGCTGATGTGCCTTGGTAAAAGTTATTTTTCGTGTGTTTATATTAATGCTTCTTTTTTTTTTGCCTTTTTAGGAAAACACACAGTTTTTGGCTGAATTTGTCCGAATATTATCTGGTTTTCAATTTAAAATTTACAGAAAAAAGGGAAAATTAATGAAAATTTGATCCCTGGCTAACAAACTTTATTGACCTTTACACCCCGAAGCAGGTTTTTTTTTAAATAATTAATTAAACTTAATGAATTTTAAAAAGTAAACTTTTGATTTTTTGAACTCATTTAAAATATCAAGTGTGATGCCTGCAGCCAAGATTTACCAAAATCATGAAATTTCAGAAACGAACATAAATAATTTTTTACATTTTTGATTAAAAGTTGATTACCGTTGATTTATTTTCATTAATTTTAGTTTCAAACTTTTAAAAATATTCTTGAACTGATCTTGCCAGTCACAATGCACTGATGCTTTATTAATTGTCACGAATTGTCGGCTACAAATCACATTTTTTAAATTTATACTGGGTAAACAACAGAGTTTTTTTCCAGTAATATTTAGCAAGTATTAATGAATAATCTAAATACAATGTATTGAATTACATTCTTCATTCAATCAAACGCAGAATACTGCAGAATCACATGTGACATAAATTGAGATTTTTTAATTTACCAGATGCAGAATTCCGAAGACACGTGTGCTTGATGTCATAAATTTTGAAAATTCAAAGTTTGGAATGATGTTTGTAACAACCAGTTATCAGGAGCATAGCTTTTGAAGATTCAAATTTTAGTTTAGTTTATTTATTTCGTCAACCGTAACGTAGACTACATAGTTTGATACATGTGAATTTCCTTAAGACTAGGTTTAAGCAGTGTCTGCTTTACAATTTCTCCTTAAGAGTTTAGATTTCTTCGATTAAAATATTGTTTGAGTTTTTGCCGAGACATGTCAATGGTTTCGCAGTGTTGATTGTAAGAGGCCATCATGCGATTTATTGGCCCGTTTTTCGCGTAGTTTGTGCGATAGTTATTAATGAAAAATAAATTTCGATTTCGGAGTTGCCGAGAAGGTGCATAAAAGTTTAATTTTGATAGAATTTCTTTTGAGTCAATACGCTGCGAAACAATATCGTTTACAAATGAAACCATTGCATATTCACGGCGTTCTTTTAGTGTTTGTATGTCAATGAGCATGCAGCGCGCTTTATATGATGGAAGTGGAAATGATGTCCAACCTAATTTACGAAGAGCATATAGTAGAAATTGCTTTTGTACTGATTCTATTCTTTCTTCGTGTGAAATTGAATAAGGTGACCAAACAACGCTGCAATATTCCAGTAAAGACCTTACATAGGCAATATATAGTGTTTTTATTGTGTATGGGTCTTGAAAATTAAAGCAAAAGCGCTGGCTCCATAATTTCAGTTGAACCTCATGCTTTTGGATTCGGAAAAGATAAGCTAAACCGGGGGAAATGTCATGAAAAAGCTTGATATTTTTAAGAAAATTTATTTCCCTTTGCTTTATTATTATAAACGCTTTTCTTTCCCGTAGAAATTATAAATATTCTCTTATCCAAATTGATGTATAATCAAACCATGTTAGAAGAGTTTACGACCCAGAATACAATCCCTGTACTAAATGGTGATCAAAAATAGATTTTTTTTAAATATCCAAGAGTTAGATAAAAATCTAATGATATGAAATTTTTTTTTGTAAATCTTATGTTTATTGATCATTCATATTTTTTTCTTGAAAAAAAACCATTAAATCTTGAATGTGGCTCTTTAAGACTCTGTAATTTTGAAAATTTGATGTTTTTGGCTCTTCTGACTCAAAAGGTTGCCGACCACTGGTCTATCTCAAAAGTTGAGAGAACAGTTTTAAGCATTTGGCATTTAATGACTTTTTATCCAATCGAGCATCCAATTCTCGAAACCATATTATCTTCGAATATGTGTCAAATGGCTGTCCCAAGCAGACAAACCGTAATCTCTCGTCCGGTTACAATGTTTCCGATAAACGGTATCCAAATTATGATACGCATCGAAAATTACAGGGGTAGGAAGATCTGGTGTTATCATCACCAAAACACCAACCAACCAAAGTATGTCAATCGTTTGGTGCTTTGGTGTTGGTTTACATGATGATATGTCATTTCGAAACACTCTCGGTAAGGTATCGAAATTTCGATTCCGGGGTTCACGGGATCGAACCCTCTATGGGAGTGTATAAAGGTGTAGACGGGTGCGGGGGAAAACATCAGAAAACATCGAAACCAAAAACCGAAAGCAGCCGGACAAAAAAAACACACATGCCCAAATTTCATGCTCAAAGTGTGGCATTAGCCCAGTTTGGGGAGATCCGGACCCCAACGAACGCATTTCTCCGTTCCCCTTTCTCTCTCACACACGTGATGAGTCCAACAGTCCCCATGCGTTGCGTTGAGGTATGACATTCCGAGTTGAATTTATTCACCAACCGCATACATACGCAAACAAGGGCAAAAGACGGGTGAGGAGGAGGGGGGGGCATTTTGGGAGGACCCCCGCCCAGCCCGCAACTAATGTATGCGCCCATCGCACGACAACGACGATGGCGCGAGGTCACTCATCTGAATTTCAAATCTGGTCAGTTTTATGGTTGGATTTTCGGTTTTCCAGTTTTCGAATGTGGTCCCCATTGATTTGTGTGACATTGCATCGGGTAGGGTAGACGGCTGTTTTACAGGCTTCGATTAGGAATTTCTTCGTCGATAATTTTCTCAAAAAAAGCATTTTTATTATTTTTTCTATCATAAATGTCATATTTGGAGCATAACACAAAACCTATTCTACTGAGATTTTTTTTAATTTAATTTTCGGATTCAGCGTGTGATAGAATGTTAAAAGTGATCTTCAGCTTACTTAGTTCAAAAATGCTGAAAATTGGTGTTTTTATAAAAAAAAAAAACGTTTGATCGAAAAATCGCTGCTGATTGTTTGCTTTGTTCAGTTTCCTGCTTATGAATAAATCAAGTTAAATCTAGTTTGTTCAAATGTATCGAGTGATGACACTGTGTCAGTTTGAACACCCCTGCTTCTCAACTTGAAAAAATAAGAAGAACATGAAAATGCTCCATCACGCATTCTTTCTTTTTCCATGGCAAGATCGTTGACGACTACCATCTTACTCTAAAAAGTGGACTTCTATCATATACCAACGAGTAGATTTTCAATCAATTTTATTGAAACTATGTTGGCGGGATTTTGAATTTACAAAACAGTGTTCTGATTTCAAAAAAAAACTCAGCATTGGAGACATGACATTCTTACAATTAAATGGCAATCATCTACCAAACCCTAAAACAAGAAGGTGGTGAAGCAAAATGGGAATCCGGATATGAGTGCAATGATATTCACGTACCAGGGGAGTCTAACACCTTACGACACGGGAGTCCACGACATCGAGCCAGTGACGAACGAGAAATTTGAGGCTATCGATAAGAAACTTACGGTGAATAAGGCCCCTGATCCGGACAGAATTCCAAATGCAGTGCTGAATGTGGCTGTACAGACCATTCCGGTGGATACTTTCAGAGTGGGGCTAAGAGTTTCTCGACGAGGAATCTTTTCCCAATCCGTGGAAAACGGCGAAGTTGGTGCTTCTATCGAAAGCTGGGAAACCCCCAAGATATCCATCATCGTATAGACCCATTTGTCTACGGACACCCTTGGTAGATAAGCTTCTGGTGAAGATAGTACCCGATCAGAAGAGCATATCAGAATCGTTTCTCAAACCTATCTCAGCGAGATATTTATATCTGATTCAGTTATTGTTTTGAAATGAAATTTGTTGTTTGTGTTTTTTTCTAAAACAGAATTATATCTACTTTTGAAAAAAACAATTTTTCAAACGCACTTTTTCAAGCTTTAAGACAAAATTAATCGATAACCTATATGAATGAAAATTATAATTTGTGAGGCTTCGTTTCATTTATATTTTCAAAGCTTAAGTATTTATATTGAATCTAGTACCTTATCAGTGCTAGTACTATAATCAATCTGTATACTTTTATTTAGAAGTATGAGTCGAAAGAAAAATACTGGGGAGTACTGTTTTGATCTGCCTGCATGCTTTAAAAGCTGCTATTGGATTTTCGGAGCCTTCATTTCAGTAGGTACTTCTAGCATTTCTTCTCAAATCTTGATAATCCTATTCCAATTCATTCTAATTTCAATGCATCAGGTAAACTTTCAATGTATGTATTCTATTCATCTGAACGACACTCGAAGTCGACTGCCTGCCGTCCGCACGCATCTCTTCTAAAATTCCAAAAGTCCGATTTCAATTCTTCAAGTAAACGTATAGAAATTCCCATTGTCCAGTTTGAATCCACACAAACGGCTGCCTGATTCCCGTGTGCACGCTTTCCTTTGGGAATTCCAACTGCCCGATCCTGATCGGGCCGATCCTTCAAAATTCCAATACATCAGGTACAGTACCGTTCATAATTGTATAGAAAATGGAAGCAAGCGCACTGTCACTTCGACTTTGAACTTCCATAACTTTTTACTCTGATGATAGTTTTTGATCAAACTTTTTGCGTTAGATAGATTAATTATCATACTATTTTCACACAAAATTTGAGCTTTCTCGAGTTTGTGTGGCCTGAGAAACAGTAATTTTACGAAAATCGGACATTTTGGACTTTTCTCATTCAAACTGCAATATCTCTGAAACAACGCAACATTTTTTATTGAAATTTTGCACAGTGATTGTTGAAATATGAAGCTAGCATGTCTGAAGTTTTCGAAAAGTTCTATCGATGAGATCAAAAGTTACGCGAGGTGCAATATTTCAGGTATGAACGTTGAATTGCAATTTCTATAGAATTTTGGACGAATGTTTTCATAGGAAAATCATTTCCTCTGTTTAACAACCAGTTAATCTATTTCAACCGAAAAATCACAACAATATCGCGAGATTCTGATTTCAAAACACAAATGGACCATTTATTCCATTTTTTATTTTCTTCATTGCTTTTGCCAGACATTTTTTGTCTGATTGGTGGAAGAAATGATATTGTTCTCATAAATCGTCCAAAATTCTATAGAAATCGCATTTCAAGGTTCATGCCTGAAATATTGCACTTCACGTAACTTTTGATCTCATCGATAGAACTTTTCGAAAACTTCAGACATGCTAGCTTTATATTCCAACAATCACTGTGCAAAATTTCAATTAAAAATGTAGCGTAGTTCCAGAGATATTGCAGTTTGAATGAGAAAAGTTCAAAAAGTCCGATTTTCGTAAAATTACTGTTTCTCAGGCCACACAAACTCCAGAAAACTCAAATTTTGTGATATAATAGTGTGATAGTTGATCTATCTAACGCAAAAAATTTGATCTAAAAATATCATCAGAGTAAAAAGTTATGGAAGTTCAAAGTCGAAGTGACAGTGCGCTTGCTTCCAATTTCTATACAATTATGAACGGTACTGTACACTTATTTGAATTCCCATTGGCCAATTCTATGGAACCGAAACGGCTGCCTGTCTTTGCGCGCCGGCTCTAAACAAGCAGCCGGGGTCGAGCTATGCAGAATCAGTACGAAAATAAACACCCTCCTTCTATGAAGCACAGGTAGAGTAGTAAGCAAGGACACACAGCTGGTGGGATGGGATGGAATGGAAAAATGGTAAGTTCGAGTCTTTATCTCTTATCGCCATCTTTTTTTTGCATACAAGTCCTATAAGATTTTTAGTTTATATATCCTATCTGGATGAGTTATAATTTTGTTTAAATTATAACAACGGCTGATATGAATGAGTTATGGTTGCATGGACTTTTTGATATAATTTGAGATATTTTAACATCCTACGAGTACTAAATTATAACTCATCCAGATAGGAAAATAATGAATATCAATATATCTCATCTTGATATAATTTAGTTTTTCTCTTCTG
Organism: Uranotaenia lowii; assembly: GCF_029784155.1. Taxonomy (NCBI): domain Eukaryota; kingdom Metazoa; phylum Arthropoda; class Insecta; order Diptera; family Culicidae; genus Uranotaenia; species Uranotaenia lowii. The sequence continues at coordinate 229,933,825 of NC_073693.1, read as the reverse complement.
ATCGGGTATTCAACAGACTTATTATCTTCACCAGACGGCGAAAGTGGACTGTCAGACAAACAGTTCGGTTTTGGGAAAGGGAGATCTGTGATGGAAGCCATCCGAATACACCATTGTGACGATCGACATTAAGAATGCCCTCAACAACGCCAGATGGGAAGCTTTTGCCAAAGCACATCCTCATGATGCGTGTTTCCAATAACTTCTGCAGGATAATAGGAAGCTTCCTAGGAAATCGATTTCTAAACTACAAAACAAAAACTGCGATCTACTGCACTAACAACGGGCGTTTCACAGGGTTCGGTACTCGGACCTGTGCTTTAGAAAGCCGTGTTTAATGAGGTGTTAGCGCTGAAACTACCAGCAGGCGTACAGATAGTCTGATTTGCTGACGATATCGTGCACATGACCACCGGTGAAACAATCGATGAGGTAGAAGACCTTGCAACAGTGATCGTAGAAAGAATTGAAATCTGGATGGAGGAAGTTGAGCTTCAGATAGCTCTCCATAAAATTTAAGTTCTGCTTGAGAACAACAAAAGAGTTGTGCCGCACATGAAGATTACTGATGGAGGATACACCACACCTTCGAAACAGCAACTGAAATATCTTGGAGTAACGGTCGACAATCGCTTAAGTTTTGGTGCGCATGTCAAATACTGCTGTGAAAGTGCATAGAAAGTCATCGATTCATTGGCCTGTAGTATGTCGAATTACCATGGTCCAAAGACGTCTATTTGCGAACGTAGCACTGTCAAAACTACAATACGAAGGAGCGGCTTGAAGCTCCGCCATAGAGGTAGAGCGCAACAGATCCAAATGTTGGAGCATACATCGGCTGATAGCCATGCGAGTTTCCTGTGTATACAGAACCAAATCAGCAGATGCAACTTTTGTCATCACAGGCATGATTCCCATCGACATAACTATGGCGAAGGATATGGAGCGTTACGAAGCAAGAGCTGTTAGAGGAGGGCGTGAAGCTCAACGGGCAGCGTTAATGCTCAAGTGGCAGGAGCAATGGGAGGCAGCGAACAAAGCAAGATGGGCGCAAAAGCTAGTCTCGTGACTTTCAGACTGGGTCATCGGAAATATGCGGCCGGAATGCGCAGATACGGAGAAATCGGCAGGACATGCTATCTTTTTCTGCCCCAGGTTCATTTCAAGGCGTCAACAACTTCAAAATTTGAACGCTGAAAATGTTGTGAGTGAAATGTGTCGCGACGAACAGTCGTGGCCTGTTATAATCGACGAAATCTCGCAAATCATGCGTGATTCAATACGAATCAGGAAAGATGATGAACGGAGAGAAAGAGAGAGATAGTCAACCAAACTTGACAAGCTAAAAGTGTCGAAGTAAGGAGGATGTATCTTCGTTATTGGGTCAGTCGACACGCAGCTACGGTAGTCGGGAGAATCCTCACGAAGGTCTAAAACAATTATTAACGTGGTGAAAAACCCACATCTACATCCACAATGATCGATCTACATCCGTTTTAACAGGGGCTGGTGTAGCACTACTGTCACTAGAATGACCAGGTCATTCAGTTAGTCTTACTATGACAATAGAGAGTTGATTGCCAGCGCTCGTGGTCCTTTCCCTGATCGTTATGTAAGTGATGGATGAAGTTCTTGTAAATTCACTGTTGCTCCAGGATACAACAGTTTTGGATAAGCTGACGAAACTCCAGGCCCAAATTGCTGTTAGGTCGAGTGTATGTTTAACATCTACAAAGAGGTGAAGTTGTTCACCTTGTCTACGTGATTTCGTGAAGGCAATGGTAAGTGACAAGCTTTTGCCATCCAGAAGCTCGATGCAAAGGAAGATGAAGAGACGGTCGCCAAGTCTTAAGACTTTGGCCTCTCAGAGTCGTCCCTTCTAACTGCTGGACCAGCAGGCAGGGTTCAAACGAAGATAGAATGAAGAAGCATCCATCAAGTGGCAGAAACGGTAGTACGTAACAAAAATGTCAGGAATTTGAAAGCTCAACCAAACCAAACCGAACTTCAGTTCAACCACGTGTGGAAGGGTGTATCGATCATGGTCAAAAAACAATAGGGGACGTTCTCTGACGTCCCAGCAAACATGAAATCGTATCAAATATGATAATCTAAGTCGTTTAAAATGGTGTTGCGAATCGCAATTCCAACTGGATAGTGAAAAGATCGTATAAAATGTCGTCTGAAGCCAGTTTAACACGTTCGTCGCCACGGCACCCATATTCGGGTGTATTTCCTGGGGGGCCCTGTCACATCAAAAAGCGTGTGACGCTCTCTAACTAGAGTTTACCGCTCAGTTTCGCCACACGTTTCAAATATGGGAGTTCTCCCTCTTTGCTTTCTCTCTCTGAAAATTTCTTTGGGCCCGGCTAGTTAAACTAACAAAATGAGTATGGCGACGAACGTGTTAAATCGTATTTGATAGAAAGTGCGCAATATTCGTACATTTTGAAATGATTTTGCTCCACGCGGGCTTCAAGTGAGAAAATTCAAGTGAGAAAATTGTACGTCTCGGTGGCCGAGTTGATAGCGTGGTGACACGGTAATCGCATGGACCACCTGAGGCATGGGTTCGATTCCCATCTTGGTACTGGGTGTTATATGTTAATCTTAAGTTGTCCACGTTTATTCAGTCTGTAAGCCTAAATCGGCTAAGACGGTGTATGTCTTTTTTTTATTCTCTTTGCAACCAGCGGTACATCCAGATGACTAAAAACATATGGGAAATGAGTGATATTGACCAATGAGAAAACTGGAAGATATTGTCGCTGGCAACGATTTGAAGGCTATGAGAGCAAAATCTTGTGCTCTCTTGCTTTCTTCCGATAGGTACGAATAAGGTGTTGGATAACGCCCAATTGGTGAAGTTTTCGTCGCTTAAGAAAGAAATCAAAATTATAAATGTATATTGCCTCCACTTTGGTAGGAAAACTATTTTTTCAACTTTGATACGATCATTCTATAATGTATATGGAACGTACTTGATGTACAGTAGACTAGTTCACTTTTCGGCTTTTTTCGCTGATCGCAACGCCACTTACAGGGTTTGATCCTCATTCATTTTCAAGTACTCTGGCCAAATTTGAGCTCATTTGAGTAAGTTTCCGGCGTGCGCTAGGAGTTTTATTGAAAAAAGTCCATTTTTCTTGAAAATTTTCGTAGATGTGTTCTAGCAAGCTGTTGTTAATATAAAATGATAATGTTATAGTGCTCGGTGATTGGTATGACAAGCATTCGTATGGACCTGTTTTAGATAATTGACTAAATCAAACCGAAAAAAATTAAAAAAATCATAAACTACCAACTTTTACAGAAAATTTACTTACAAGTTGAGAGCTTAAAATCCGTAGTAAATAGAAAAAAAATATTTTCGATATAAACTTTTCATAAAAAGATAGTCTTATTTATAACCTTTAATTTGATGTATAACACTTAATGATCGCAAGAGTGCTAGCAATGTTATTCAAATATCTATGCAACAAATTTGATTTGATAAAATATTTTTCATTCAAGTTTGCTCCACACCAACTTGTGCACAAGAAAGGATATTTTATTCAATCAAGTACCCCACGACGGGGCCAGGAGTTAAAAAAAAGCGCGCGCTTTGATCAAGTTGTAAGCAAGTCCTCTTGATGCCACGTTTTGCAGGTTGCATGATGCTAAAACTTGAATGGAGACAACATTATGATTCAAAGAATGTGATGTGAATGTTTGAATATCTTTGCTTGTACTGTTGCGATAATTAAGTGTTATACATCAAATTAAAGGTTATAAATAAGGCTATCTTTTTATGAAAAGGTTATATCGAAAATATTTTTTTTCTATTTACTACTGATTTTAAGCTCTCAACTTCTAAGTAAATTTTCTGTAAAAGTTGGTAGTTTATGATTTTTTTAATTTTTTCGGTTTGATTTAGTCAATTATCTAAAACAGGTCCATACGAATGCTTGTCATACCAATCACCGAGCACTATAACATTATCATTTTATATCAACAACAGCTTGCTAGAACACATCTACGAAAATTTTCCAGAAAAATGGACTTTTTTCAATAAAACTTCTAGCGCACGCTGGAAACTTACTCAAATGAGCTCAAATTCGGCCAGAGTTCTTGAAAATGAATGAGGATCAAACCCTGTAAGTGGCGTTGTGATCAGCGAAAAAAGCCGAAAAGTGAACTAGTCTAATGTACAGCATAAGAAAACAGCTACAAAAATGTTTGCTAAGGTATTTAGGCAGCTGATTATCGAACAAACACTAACCAATCTGTGCGAAAATGTGAGCATAATTCGTCAGAAGCATTCTGGTAAAATAGTTCTCGACGTAAGAGCGCAGTTCGGCACCGTCGATTGAAGCCTCAAGCCAAAGCAGTTGAGTTCCCTGAAGAGAAAGCTTAGATTGGTGCGAAACCATCACAGGATGAATTGAAAGCGGCACTGATCAAACAAAGTTGAATTTATTAGATTCAGAAGTCGATACAGAATCAGTTTGTCAGATATCACTTAGCAATCTCAATCATTTTGGCACTATGGTGAATGAGATTCTCGATGAGCTAACGTGTAGTAGTCACATGGTCAATGTTGTACATTTTAACGCGTAGGCCTAGGAATTAAGTAGCCGACCAACCAATTTTTGAGGTCAGACTCTGATTGAATCCTTGAAAGCTGACTATAGACCTGTTAGACGTAGGTACCCAGCAAACATAAAATCGCATTAGAAATTATAACTAAATCGTTTACAATGTTTATGCAAATCACAATTCCTCCCAATAAGTAAAAGATCGTAGGAATCGTTACTTAAAGTTGGTATAAATTGGATATGATAAAAAGTCTGCCATGTTTGCAAATTTATTCTCCCTTGCGGAATTCAAGTGAGAAAGCAACCTTGTTGTTCTCTCTGTAATAAGCAGTGCAACCAGATTGCTAAAAATCAAATAGTTTATTTGGAAAAATTGTCCAATAAGAGAAGCAGCAACTATTGTTGCTGCATTGAGAGAAAATCTAGCGCTCTCTTGCATACTTCGAGTATGTACGTATAAGGTGTTGAATATCGTCCAATTTGTGTAATTTTTATCGCTTAAGCCAGATGTTTAAAATTTGGTTGTATATTGAATCCACTTTGGTATTTTAAAGCTGTTTTTTTCGAGTTTTATTTGAAGTTTCTAAAATGTATATGAAACGACAAACAAATTTTGGTACGAAATACCTTATTACAAAAACGATTTCTTGGTTACACTCGAACCTACTTTAGGGAGATACATGAATCCACCATGAGTGTCACTTTCACTAGTCCACATTTTGCGAGTGATTTGAGGGTGAATGAGTCCTCCACTCATAGCAGCCAGTTTACGGATAGCTACCGTGCGAGCTAATGTACGAAATCAGTTTAACACAAATAATATCGGGGTTAAAATTTTTTTGCTAGGGTGCAGAGGTGACCTGACTACTAGGACGTGGCCGGCGCCATCATTGATATTCAAAGAGAGAGCATCAGTTTTGTGCAAAGAGAAGCTGCTATTCCCAGGCATCATTCTTTTGACCTTTGCACAAAATTGATGGCATCGGTCAATCACGGTTTAGCAAATACTGGCGATGTGGAATTATTTCTCGAAATGTAGTATTCTTTGTTAATATTTAATTGAGCAAAGATTAAAAAATATCTTAACATTCATAGCTAATGAATTGTATGAAAAATTTCAAACTCAATGATTAAAGATGGATGTGAGTAGTCAAACAAGATATGCTAAGCTTATATTTACAGCTTGTTTCCGTGTTGCAATTTGATTGCGGTCAGTCTAAGGGCCTACACTTTTCGCGTTTTTTTTTTTGTATTTTGGATAATGGAACTTATTTTAACGGATAATGAAACTGATTCAACTTATTTAAGTAACATTTTGATGCTTTTATTACATAAAAACGTCATTTTTATCACTTTCAGTAGAGTTGAAATATGCCACCTGGACAAGTGTTTTGTAAAAGCATTACATAAAAACTTACGACAACACAAGGGCCCTGCACCCTGCTCGTCGTCGTCTCATTGATAATTTATAGATTTTCTGTCACCGATCTGGCTACGCACTATCAGACGACCGAGCGTCGGCCGATTTCGGGTTAATTCTTCCGTCTCTCGATACAACCCACCCAATGTGGTTTTCGTTAACTGCGGGAACCGGTTGCCGATTGGTTATTTTTTCGGTTCATAACTAGGTTTTTTTTTTCATCGGTGCTCTGTTGTTGTCGTAGTTCGATTTCTGTCCGGTTCAATTTTACTGATTCGAGAAAAAAAAAAGTTAACAGCGCCAAACTTCGCATCATAAGCATCATCATCATCCGCAGCATCGCGGCAAATGGAAGATGATCTGCCCTCGTCTCGCAGCTTATTATTGGCTGAATAAACCTATCAAATTTCGTCATATTCAAATTTGTTGCTCACGAAAAGGAACCAAGAAGAGTAAAGTCTGGGTGGCCTGGAGAGGGTGAACTACGGACGAGTTATATGAACAACATGTACACAAGTGTGTGGATGTAGTAAATATGATCAGGCAACGATGCGCGGCGTGAAGTTACATAAATTGAATTACTATTGCTTCACAGCCCCGAACGGGTGATGGTGATGCGAGCATATTTGGGGATTGATGGAATTTTTTATCGCTAAGTTAGAGCCAGAGAGATTAGGGTGCGGAATGATAATGGAATTGATGCAGCTAACAAATCCCTGGAATGGTATGCCCTTGATTCGAAAACATATGGCAGGATTTACTTGATTTGTTACGCTTGATCGGAGTTGGATAAATGGATAAAAAATATCGCATTTCGAAAGCTTGTGATTGTTTAGAGAAGATTTATAACCATACTTTAGTTAGGGAAGAATGGGGATACTTGATCCCATTTTCTTATTTTCATCATATCTTTTTGTAAAAAATGAGCAACTAGCCGTTTTTTTTTTACATTTTCAGACAACGTTCAATTTCAAGTTTATATGCCCTAAAAGTTAGAACATGAACCCGTAGACGAACTGGAAGCATTTTCGTGGGTCGATGAAAATGTAAAATTTTTAAAGTTAAAAGAAGATTTGATCCTTTATTCAGGGTAAAAATCAAGCACAAGAGGAGAGTTAGGAGAATTCATTCCGGGGATGACTGACAAAAAAAAGGTTCTAGAAAATTGCTCCAAATGGAGCAATACAACAAGGCTGTTAGTACTCAAAATTTAAACAAATATATTGTTTGAGCGATATACTTAACATTGGTTGAAAAATTGGCAGTATGAGAATTGAAGAGCACTTAACATCATTTCCAAATGTTTCCAATAAAAGAAAATTATAATGTTAATAAATTTGTATCCCAAAAATTCAATAGTAAAAGAATGGTATAAACTTCAAAATGCCATATTTTCAGCAAACTTATTACCTCTGTAAATTTTAGAAAAAAAATTGTTAAAAATTTCCTATGGGCTCATTGATCTTTTGAGTTTTGCCCTAATTCTTGAGTGTCAATATGACACAGTTAATTGGCTTGTTACTATAATCGGGTGCATCCAGATAAATTCTTCGGGAACCCTCAATAAATTCTTGAAATCTTAAATTCTGGAATAACTATTTTTTGAACACGACTCCAGAAATAAAAAAAAATCCCTAATCCAACCTTGAGTGTCAATTTGACACTCCTCGCTTAAGAGGGGGGGGTGTAGGGTCATAAAAAAACACCATTTTCACGAATTTTTTCTAGAGCTATCGTTCAAACAAATGTATTCAAATTTTTTGCATTATACAAAGCATTGTTGAAAGAACATTTAGTATTTTTTTTTCGTAGGAAAATTTAGGATTTGCGGTGGACATTGTATCTCAGCACAGAATCATCTGAAGTCAAAAAATCAGAGCAAAATATTTTTAATAGATGTTTTTCTAGACCCCAACGTTTTTATTTAACTTAAAAAAAAATTTATGAAATTTTTGTGGCTGTTTGAAGTAAAAACTACGATTTTTCACGAAAAAATCCGCCATTATTTATCTGTAAAATCTCCCCAAAGTAAAAAAAATAAAAACGTTGGGGTCTGGTATTTTATATGTAGAAAATATGTTCCAAATTTGAAAAGAATCGGATAAGTAGTTTTCAAATGACGATGTCCACGAGCAAGGTTGCCGAAATCACAGAAAAATCTGTAATTTCACAGAATTTTGAGCAAATTTTCATCACAGAATCTGTGTCACAGAACACAGAATTTTGAAATTTTCACAGATTTCACAGAGATTTTAAAATTTTTATGGATTTCACAGAATTTTTAATTTTTTTATGGATTTCCGAAATTATAATTTTTTTGGACAGTATCAAATTTAGATTTCTTACTTTGAATTGAAAAAGTATGATAAGAATGGTAACGGTAATTGATTTTGCCCAACTAAAATGTGCGATAGACCCAAACTCTCATGAATTTTCTCGGAAATTCAAGGAAAAAGCATCACAGATTTTTATCACAGAATTTTTGGGCAAAATCACAGAAAGTCAGAATTATTTTTTCAAAAACACAGAATTTATTTTGGCAACCTTGTCCACGAGCTTTAAAATGTGCTTTCGAGAAAAACGCGTTTGAAGTTTCTGCTCTTGCTTTCTTGCAGTATTAAATAGGAGGAGATAAAGGCCTATAATTTTTACAATTATGCTTCAATTGACTTGAAAATTTGACACAACATTCTTGAAATGTTTTACAATAAGAAAATAAAAAAATAAAAAAAAATCGATTTTTTTAAAGTGTTAGACCCTACCCCCTTAAAACAGTTCTATCCCTCTTGTTTCTCAACCGATTCCTACATATTCAGGTTTCTGGATCATTCAACTAAAACACTTAAATGTTCTGTTAATAAAAGCTTAGGAACAAAATATCCGAAAACATGCTTCAGCAAATACGACTGTAGATCAGCTATGAAATGCTAAAAAAAATTTACTTAGTATCCAAGAAAGCTGAAGTAAGAGGCTATACGTTGCACAAAGGGATGTGATGTTTTGAAATTTTTTTAGATCATGACCACAAAAAATTAAAAATTAGTGTAGGATTCGTACTTTTCAATCAATGGCCGTCAAAATTGTTTTGTTAGTTACATCAGGCAAATTCTGGAAAATGGTTTGAAAAGTTGAAATAATTCGGCACATTTTTGCATTTTTAGATTTTCAAAATGAAAACATAAAATTTTTGTCAAATTTTTAAAGGTGGCTGTTTTTCGAACTTTTTGCCAATTTACTATTCTTTAGATTACTTTGCACTCACATTCAACTTTGCATTGGATTTTGAGAACATTTCAGATTTTTGCTATTATTTTATATTCAACAGAAAAAAAAATTCATACCGATTCTAGAGGTGTAATTTCATAAGCGTTGCAATTCTTTACAAAAAAGAAGGCCTCAATATTGGTATTTATGTTTTAATAACCGTTTAGAAAGATTTTGGAGTCATGAATTCAAATATTCTGCCAGATTTTATCTATTGCTACAAGTTTTGGTGCTACGGCTAGTATTTTTTTTTTAAAAGTAAGCATTGTGAAGTGATTACAGAATAATGAAATAAAAAACCCACATGAAATCTAAAACTGATTTAACATCTATTTTTAATCCTTTATTTCATAAAGGTTAAGATTATGCCTCGATTTGCTTATTTCAGAGATACAATGCTTTGGCAAAAAAAAAAATCAATTCCACAATTTTCAGAGAATACAATTGAAAATTATATAGAAAATTCATTTTAGATGACGGGCGTTTTAGTTTGTTTTTAAATTGATGGTTTTAATTTACCAAACATTTCTGTGGAAGACTGCAAAACGTTTGCATAAAAAAATCTGAAATTCATTTAGGGTTTTTTTTTAAATTTGGTCAAATTCCTGTATTTTCGTTAAAATGTAAAAAAAAACAAAAAGAAAACTTATGTTAATTTTTTCTCAACAGTCAAAATGATTCGCAGTCATCGAGAAAATTGATCATTCAATCAAAACCTTTATTTTCAATTTTTTTTTGTATTTTACAGTTTTTCCAAAAAGTGCACAAATTATTTTACACTTTCAAATCATTTATAATCATCTCTTTAATTTTATGCTCTAATTTGATTTTTGTTGCTTTATGAGATTGTATTACAGAATGCATTCAATCATATTTTTTTTTCTTGAACATAGTTTCAAAAAATTGTGGATATTGTGCCCTTAAAGAAATAAAAAAGATTTTTTCATTTTATTCATATCAATTTTTCTGCAAATTTCTTGTTTTTCTAAACAAATGATTGAATGTTCATTTAATTTGTTTCAAATAAAATGAAGTTATTAAATAAAGAAATTGCATTATTTTATTTCTGAATTAAATTAAGATTAAGAACAATAAATTTTTTGATCACAATTCAAAATAAGAATTAAATTTAGGAATTTGAATCATTATTTTAAAAAATCAAAAAAGAATGCAAGGAAAAAAATCTGTGTTTTAGAATCAGTTTCAAGTTCATATCAATTATTATCAAAATATTTTATCAAATTTTTTTTTTACTGAGAATCATTAAAATTTCGTTGTGATTACCTTGCACTGATATGAAAAAGTTTAGAAAAAAAAAATTAAGAATTGAAAAGTTTCTCAAATCGTCTGTTATTTAATACTAAAGGAATATATTTCATTTATAAAATGGTTTATTGGTAAGAGATTCCTCCATGAGCTCATAAGTCAATTTTGTTTTCAACTTCCTGGTAAACATAATACGAAAATCACCATTCGTTAACATTTTCTTGCACGGAAAATTATAGATTCGCAGATTGAAGTTTTATCAAAGAATATTTAAAGAAAGTTGAAATAAAAATTGAGTTTTAAATTTTTATTTATATAATTTTGAAATTTATTTAAACATTTCAAATGAAGTTCAATGAGATTTAATTTAAGGAAAAGAGACAGTACCCCCTCCCCTACACTCTTTCAAAATGAACGTTTATTCACTAGATTTAAAAGTTCGACTATTTTCAAAATTTGTAAAATCACCCCCAAGAAAGACACAAGAAAATATCTCCGTTTCTATGTCCCTTTCCTTTTAATCATATTTTACAAAAAACTAGGGATAGGGACGTAAAAGCAGTTTGAAAAATTTATTTATCCATTTTTTTGATAATCAACTTTCCAAATAAGAAAAAAGTTTTAAAAAGAGTTCATAATTTCACACAAAAAGATAAAAAAAGGCGTTTACAAGAATAGTTAAACTTTTTTTCATGACAGAATTGATAATTTTTATAGTGTTGATGATTATTTTAAATCAGTGGTTTTCAAAGTGGTCCCTACCGCCCCCAGAGGGGCGTTAGAAGGGCTTAGGGGGCGGTCAGGTAAGGTTAAATTGATTTTTTTTAGTTTTATTTTCAAAGAACTTTCAAATTGAAAATATAGTTCAAATTTCAATAAGAGATCAATGGGGAATTTACAAAACGCTCAATTCAGGCTCGATTAAAGACTGAAAAACCAAAACTTTTCGTTCTTTCTATGAATCTAAAGTGAGATTAAAAAATATACGAAAATGTGTTTCGCTTCACATTCAACTTTGAAAAAAACTCAAAAAAAAAAATCTGTTATTTTAGTTATTGAAGCATGTTTCCATCATAGATGTGTTAGTGATGTAGTATACATTAAAAAAATCCTTAACTTCAATTGTTTTCATCTGTAGTCTAAAATTGATTCTTAAATACGTACATTTAACACGACTTCCTAATTAAAACTTTATGGAAAAGCGCCCTTTATCACGTCATTCAGGAATATAATGTCAATAAGCAAACTAAATAAACTGCTTGTGTGTTTTCCAATTCTATTTACCACTCTGTCATCCGAAAATTTGAGAAAAATGATCGAAAAATTTCGCATGTTCACCCTTTAATGCAAATGTTTAATTTATCGTATCGTTCAGAAAAAAGTTAAGTACTTTTTTTAACTTTTAGATACGAAGCGTGCATTATTTTTCGTGCAAATTTTTACAATTTTGAAGCTAATCTTGGTAAAAATAATTTCTTTACAACGTATTTAAACGTTTCCAAACTGGAATCAGTATTTGAAAACCTCATAGCAAAATAGAGAATAAGTGCAAAAACGGTATTCGAGAAAAACGCGCTTAAATTCTTTCGTTTTGTCTTACTTTCATAGTTTATTTTCCGGAAAATAACGAGTGGTTGCAGTTGTCATTGAAACTAAAACTAAATTTAATATTAAATTTAAAAAAAAAAAAAAGGAAAATTATCGTAGTAAAAGTCTTAGAAACAAAGAATCGTTTCTCATAATTAACGAAATACTCTCATTTTTGTACTAACATCCCCAGACAACCATTTGGTGGGTATTTCGAATTTGCAACGCAAATATACGTGCAAATATACGTGTTAACATATCGTATATAATGTAGCAAAACCAGTATATACGTATCATTTTGGAGGCCATATAGGTACATTAGCAAACATATTCTTGATTTGGATTGTATTAAATTACGATTTGCACGACTTGTCATGCGCATCATTTACGACTAACCTGATTCTTTTTGGAATATACTATGACAATTCACATCATCATATAGATGATTGAGGTTGTAAAATACGAAATTTTTTCGTACCAATATGGAAAGTTTGACGACTTATTTGGTCGTCTTTTGCGACTTGAGTGCAGGGCTCTCATTTTCCGTCAGTTGAAAAAAATATTTTTTTTTGGCATTTTAAACTAATTGGTTTATTCATCCCCAAATTTGAATTTATTGTTAGCGCCTGGACTTAATCCCCTGACGATTCGATCAGCAGCTCATGATGGTTCCTCGACGCTATCTGGAATATATAAATTCAAGGGGATTTGCTTCAAAGGCATTAAACCAAAAGCAAATCGAATATTTCTATAACTTAAATCTTTTAAATCGTAGAACACGTCATCGATGATCTAAAAATAGACCAACATTTTGAAGCCTCCTTTAATCCGATTCCAATCATCGATGTCCCATTATCATCAACGATTTTATTGAACTTTTTTGTATTCTTTTACGATTGCCAGCAAATACGTTTTACGAAAATCAGACATGCGAATTAATTTGCAAAGGTATACGATTGCATGCACATTATTACGAATCAATGCAGTTATATACGTTTTTTATATCGAATTATTTTATGCATAGCACGACAAAATCTCTCAATCACGGCTGATCACCGTATATCGGTCGTTTCACGGTTTTTTGCGAACTGTCGTAAACAAAGGTCGAGTTCATATGTACATAAATACTTCTTGTCGTAATAAAATCATGCAATGCTTTTAAATACGATAAAGAACATGCATGGACCGCACATTGTAGGTGCAGATATACGAAAATGAGTATAAATAACATTCTATACGATGTAATCTGTAAAAGAAAATACGACTTCTGGTTGTTTGGGATCCCTGCACCTCATATGATTAAAAATGCAATTCCTGTAATTCATCCTTATATTTTTCGGTTTATATTTGAGACCTGAAGATAATGTTCAGTAAAATAACAAAATTGTGAATGCTTGAACAAGATAAATGCAAATGTTTATTTGCAAAAGAACTCAGGTTCATTTTTTAACTTTTCTCTTAAGACACAAAAGTCAAAAATCTCAGAAACACAATCAAATTATTTTTGTATGTGGGTCTTTTATTTTAAATAAGTATCGAAAAAAAAATTGAATTTTTAGATTCGACCTCTTTAAGGTGAATTTTTTAAGATGCACCGATTGTTTTATAACTCCACTGCTGGCCAAAAGTTTGGGATCACCCTCTAAAAATAATGAAAACATTGAATGGTCATATCTCAGCCATTTTAATACATATTGGAATACTTTTAATCTCATTCAAGGGATCGTGAGCAAAAATTATATTTGTATGTATTTGACGAAATGTTAATTTTGACTTTATACAGCTTAAACTTATCTTAAAGTTTGATCATTTTTCAAAAACCGAACTTAAACTTCAAAACTCATCATCTCAGGGTAGGGTGGACCAAATTTCAAAATTCGAGTAGCATTCGAATCCTTCTTTCATACTTACTAAAATACATTTGTTAAATTTTGTGCGAAAAATTTCTTGCGACCAAATTTCAAAATTTGAGTAGCATTTGAATCCTTTTTTCATACTTATCAAAAAAACATTTGATAAATTTTCTGCAAAAAATTTGCGATGTACTAAAAAAATTAAATATAGCTTCTTAAGTCATCGTCCAAAAGTTTGGGATCACCCCGTAGTATGGCGAACGGCCAAAAGTTTGGGATATGTGTTCTAAAACATGCATTTTTATTTCGCGCATATTTCTGTTATCAAACAACGTTTTGTTTATCTGGTAAGTTGATTTGGAAGATAATGAGTTGAACTTGCTGTATGGATATTAGGTTGAAATATTTTTGATGGCTAACTTATTTGAAACTTTAGCTAAAGTTTTATCATTTTCTGATGATTTTCATCAAATAATCCGACCTTTATAAAAATATGCAAATTTGTTTTGACAATAACTTAGTTGTGTTACAAGTTATTGCAGATCGGATTGACTTATTGAAATCTTATGACCTGCACGTACATATGCAATAGTTATTAAAAGTAAAAATCTTAATATCATATTATTTATGTTATCACTACTTCATATTCATTCAAAAACAAATGTTCTTATTTTGGTTAACGTTCTGATGATAACCATTTGTGATATATATTTTTTAGCTAAGCCTTCCAAATTAAGTGCAATTTATAAGCTTGCAAATTAGCCAATCCGATCTGCAATAACTTGTGAGACAACTAAGTTATGGTCAAAACAAATTTGCATATTTTTGTCAACGGTCGGACTATTTGATGAAAATCATCAGAAATGATGAAACTTTGTCTAAAGTTTCAAATAAGTTAGCCATAAAAAATATTTCAACTTAATATCCATACAGCAAGTTCAAATCATTAGCTTTCAAATCAGCTTTCCAGATAAATAATACGTTGCATGTTTAAGAAGACTGATCCCAAACTTTTGGCCGTTCACCATACTACGGGGTGATCCTAAACTTTTGGACGATGACTTAAGAAGCTATATTTAATTTGTTTAGTACATACGCAAATTTTTCGCAGAAAATTTATCAAATGTATTTTGATAAGTATGAAAAAAGGATTCAAATGCTACTCGAATTTTGAAATTTGGTCCACTCCATCCTGAGATGATCGGGTTTGAAGTTTAAGTTCGGTTTTTGAAAAAATGTTCCAACTATGAGGTTATATAAACTCAATACTAACATTTTGTGAAAAACTTACAAATAAGGTTTAGCTCACGATCTCTTGAATTAAATCAAAAGAGTTCCGATATGAAATAAGATGGCTGAGATATGGCCGATCAAAATGTTCATGGTATTGAGGGTGATCCCAAACTTTTGGCCAGCAGTGTATATGAATTGCCGCATTTTTCTTTCTTCAATTCTCATGAAATTGAAAGCATAATTTTGAAGTGATACGAGTGAGTTTTAAGCCTTGTCCCACACATACGAATTTACGACAAAATCTTTGGACATAAATAATATTTTGAAAATTTCCACGGGTAAGAGCCAAACTAAACTTAACTAAAATGACCCAAGGGGCGGAGATCTCGGAAATTTAGGGGGCGGTGAGTTAAAAGTTTTAAACCCCCTGTTTTAAATGATAATTGGATCTTTACTATCAAAACCATGTAATAGTTGACAAACATTACTACTTTATATTGAAAAATACTAAAGTTTCAACTTTCAATTCATTTCAAGGTTGCCAGAATTTATTCAGCACGTATTCGGACCGGACAAACCGGGTAATTTTCAATTAAAACCTGGAAAAATCCAGACGTTTCATTTTTAAATTGACGACCAAAAACCCGACAATATCCGGTAATTTTTTTCAAAATCCAGAAGTTACTCAACAAAAATCACGATAAAAATTTTAACAACATTTTTTTCCATCAAAATTATAAAAAAAACAGATTTTTATTCGTATTTTAAGCTTAGAAAAATCCTTTCATTATATTTTTTACAAAATCTGCTAAAAAATTTTGTTTTGGTGGCTAAATAAAAAAATGGGACCGGGTTGGGCCGGAGTGTTCTGAAATTTTGTATCAAATATCCGGGCAAACCCGGATAAAACTGGGCAATATGGCATCCTTTGTTTATTTGTAGCATCAAATCGCATATTTTCGGTTTATCCATATTTATCGCTTTTAATTATATTGTGCGTCATTTTATCTAGAATTTCTTTTAATCAAAACAAACATAAATTCAAAACTATTCAAAACTGTTACAATGATTAAAAACTGTCATTCAAATAAACTGAGGAGAAATGTTTAAAATATTCTCAACATTTTAAAACTTATGTCGTTTGAATCTTGAGATGAATCAAAGCTTTATTTTAAGGGGGGGGTAGGGTCTAACACTTTCAAAAAATCGATTTTTTTATTTTTTTATTTTCTTATTGTAAATCATTTCAAGAATGTTGTGTCAAATTTTCAAGTCAATTGAAGCAAAACTGTAGAAATTATAGGCCTTTATCTCCTCCTATCTAATACTGCAAGAAAGCAAGAGCAGAAACTTCAAACGCGTTTTTCTCGAAAGCACATTTTTAAAGCCCGTGGACATCGTCATTTGAAAACTACTTATCCGATTCTTTTCAAATTTGGAACATATTTTCTACATATAAAAGACCCCAACGTTTTTCTTTTTTTATTTTTTTACTTTGGGCAGCTTTTACAGGTGAAAAATGGCGGATTTTTTCGTGAAAAATCGTAGTTTTTACTTCAAACAGCCACAAAAATTGCATAAAAATTTTTTTAAGTTAAATAAAAACGTTGGGGTCCAGAAAAACATCTATTAAAAATATTTTGCTCTGATTTTTTGACTTCAGATGATTCTGTGCTGAGATACAGTGTCCACCGCAAATCCTGTTTTCCAAAAGACATCCTCGAAAGTGCTCCGTCACCGGCTCATTTTTCAATATTTTTCAACAAAAAAATTACTAAATGTTCTTTTAACAATGCTTTGTATAATGCAAAAAATTTGAATACATTTGTTTGGACGATAGCTCTAGAAAAAAATCGTGAAAATGGTGTTTTTTTTATACCCGTTAGACCCTACCCCCCCTTAAGATTATCAAACTAAACATCGAATATTTTTTTAAATTTTCTACCGAAAATTACTTGACTGCAGATGAAAACCACCATTCTGGATTTCGAATCGAGAAAAGATATTCTAAAATATCTTTTTAAAACAACCAAGGACAAAAATTAATGTTTTTATCCTGGCTTTAAATCTCGATCTTTTAGTGTTGGAATTAATTTTTGCTGGAAAGCAATCGTATGTCTTGATTCATATGTTATTTTTTTTTGGAACAAAAGTTACACCAAAGTGTTAAAATTCTTATAATTTCTTCGATTTCAGAAAAGCAGAGTGCAAAATTGGAATTCTTGCTGTTTTGATAATGTCAAAATTCATTATTTATACTTCGAAAAAGCAAACGCTATTTGAAAAGCTTGAAAATTTTCGGTTTTTAATTTTCCTCATGTTTTTGGAAATAAATCACTCAGATGAAAGCTTTAAATACAACTAGCTATAGAAGCTCTTACTTCTAGACAGTTCTAGACAAATCATGAAATTTTAAACAGATTGGAGGATATGCTCGGAAAACCCCTCGAAGGAAAGCCAAAAAAAATCTTCAAAGTAACGTCTTAATCTGTTTCGATTTAACGAAATTTTCCCTTACCTGCTGAATCATGCAGCACCATGTCGAATCATCTTTGAACTGGAACCACCAGCATCAGCACCATCATTCAGAAGTGAAAATCCAAACTAGAAACCGGTGACCAGTAAGGGCTTTTATTTTTCCGTTTTTTTCTTCTCTCCGTCACTAAACGAAACCAGCAGCCGGTCGTATCGTTCAAGATTCCCGGCTTCCGGATGGAGGCAATATCAGAGGGTCTCGGTCCGGACACTCCAAAGACACACTCCGATTGTTGGAAACTATTTCTTCTACTCGCTTTTTTTTCTCGGAACTACTGGGTACTATTATTCAGTTGAAATTCAAAACGCACGTGACGTGAAACTTGAACACCCCGGAAAGTTCTGTGCTTTCTCGTTTGTACTCTTGAGCCGAAAGTATCCCTCTTTCTTAAGGGGGGAAAGATTTATTCTTCGAACTTTGCTTTTCTTAGGATTTTCTTCTGGAAAGCTTGCAGCTTTCAAATGGACAGGGATCGGCCTTCCCGGCTACATTCGACACGGAGGCACTAACTCTAGCACTACAAGACTGCAGCAAGCAACAACAGAGTAGATAAGTGGTTCACTCGAAATCTATGTCAAGATTGAGCTTTTCCGATTCTTTTGACACATCAGCTATAACACTATACACTGCTGGGAAGAAGAAGGGAAAGAAACATTGGGGTAAGAAACCGTTCAACGGATCTACAATACAGCAAAGCATACAATACTTTGAAGAAGCTATATACTTTAATCCATTTCACAGTGGCACTAAGTTTTCTTTTTCTTTCATTTTTTTTTGTTTTGCGCCTTTCTGTCACTTCATCCTTCCCATTTGCTTCATGCAAGTAGCTAGGATGAGAGGGGGTGAAGGATTTCCAACCTCTGCTCCCCAGCTTCGAATGAATCTTTCAGGATTGCATCGAGATACACTATACAACACATATCTACCACACAAGAGAAAAGAGGGGCCAATTTTGAACGCTTTCCTCCAGTGAGCTATGCATACGTTTCTACGAACATTTCGGGGAAAAGCTTCAACAACCAACCATGGGTTTGTGTCTAGGAGGTACATATGTATGTACCTTCTACAACTTTGCCAACATGCCAGTCACTAACAGGGCTAGAAGTCGCTGATTCGGAGTGTGGAGTTTCGTTTCGTTTGCCACAGACCCTATACCCTGAATGTAAGATATGCTGCTGCTGCTGCTGTCTTGGCACTTCTCTACGCTTTCAGCTATCGGCTGATGCTGCTGCATTCATTCAACACGTTCGATGAGCAGATCCATTCCCAAACACATTCACACAAACAGGCACGCACTTGATTGTATATCTTTACATCGAAGCCAAAACCAAACTCGGAGAAAGAAAAATCCTGCTGATGGAGTGTCGAATGCTATCAATAGCTAGTAGCTGCTGTGAGGATTCCTTGCGATGCAGAAACAACGCATCGTTTTCATGATGCTGGGAATTTCGCGTGCATCGAAATGTTGATTTTTGATGAACTGTTTCCATCCATTACCTACAGTGGATGCAATGCGATGAGGTGGGTATTGATTCCATTCGGGAGCTTTAAAGTTAGTTCGATAAATGCTTATTTCGAAACGTGCGTCGTTATTGTTTTTCGTTTTTTGTCGAGTGTCGACGAAGACAAACCGTTGGAAAAATAGCAAATGTTTCAAGCAAAAGTTTTAAGAAAACGGGAAAGGATCAATTTTAAAATGAATTTTTTTGAGCTGATAATTTTATTTTTCAAGCAAATTTTACAAACTGAGCCATTGTTTTGATCAGTCACAGAAGTCTACACAACTCTTCATTAGGGATCGCATGGAAATCTGAGCCCGTAAAGGCCCTTTGGCATTCTCACTCTCAGAAAACACTGGACGAAATTTTACAAATTAAGTGTCTTTGAGTTGTCGAGAGTGTTGGTTTTAATTTTGTAGAATTAAACTTCTATATAAAATGTTCAACATTTGACTTATAATCCTGAGTAAAGCACATACGTGTCATGTGAAAAAAAAACGAAATATCTCGTATTATGTTCGCAATGTGTTAAAGTTTGGATTTTGAACTTAAAAATTATAATTCCTTTGAATATTTCATATTGAGAACTCACATTTTTCCGAAGTGAAAAAATTTGAGAGATTATTTTAACTAATTTGAGGTTGCTAATAGCAAATTTGCAGTAAGTTGTTTTTGGCAACTCTTGTTTTCGAGATGACATATTGAAATAGAATAAACGTATCTGAGAAATTTTTGCAATTTTATCGAAATCTGCCGAACATAATATGGATAAAAAAAAGTATTTATTACAATGATAATCTTTCCTGAAGATCACGTGAAATTTTGACTTCTGAGAAAAAAAAGTAATAGATAGATGTTTTTTTTTGCTTATTTTCATGCAATACTGCAAATTACAATAAATCTTCAATAAAGCTGTAAAATGTAAATGTAATTTTTTCGATATTAAATACTCATAGACCTCCCCTAGGAATATAAGAAGAAGTTGCAATCTTTTAAAATGCTTTAAAACTTATAAAAACTGTAGAATTCAATTTGTCCAAGCGTTTCATCTCTGAATTTAATTATCTAGGCAAAATCTGAAGCATTTATTAAATGGAAGATTATAAATTTATTCAAAAACAGATTTTATAAAGAGGCTTATTGATTCATCATTAGTTTATGTTTGTTATTGTTCATAATTGACCAATTTTAAAATTCCCTCAGACTATATCTCTGAAACTTGAGGTGAGAGACAAAATTTTACAAATGATTCGAATTCAGGGTGTAAAAATTGGGTCTGGTAACATTGTAAGAATATATACAAAAATTTAAAAAAAAATCTCATTCAATTGATTCAATCTTCAAAATAACTACCTCAACTTACCTGTAGCTTCTACGGTTTCTGAGCTATACACAAAAGAAATCGCTGTTTTTGGTAAAAAAGGTAAAATTTTCAAGATTAAGAGAATTGCCATTCGGAAAGGGGTGATCCGATTCACCAAATACTTTTGATTTTCTTATTTACAAAACAATACATCTTGATATTGATTTAGGGTCAAACCGGAGAGGGTCGATGCATTTTCATGGTCACTTGGTATGGAAAGACCCAACTGTAAAAACACGATTCCCTTATTACGTGTAGCCATGTTATTACATAAGTTTTAAGCCATATAAGTTTTTTTTTTGACAAATGTGTTATTGGAATCTCATAATCATGCGACCATATTGTCACTCTGCTAAAAATTTTCATTATGTCCTTCAGAAAAAAGTTTAATGCCAAAGCTCCAATTCAGATTTAATTTGAAATAGAGTTTGCTGTTAAAATTTTACAACCAAAATCAATTTTGAACATAAATAATCTTGATTTTAACTAAATGTATGACTTTGAGTGCAAACTCAAAATTTCCTTCAAAAATTTGGTTAAGAATTTATGTTTTGAAAGGTTCATAAATTTGGATAAGGATTTAAATTGAAAACTAGAGCTAAATCAACAGGTAATTTGAAGTAGTTTATTGGACTAATCGGTGAAATTGATGTCCCTGTTTGTAAGAATATTTTTAGATTATAATTTTTTTTAAAGGATGGAAAGTTTGAAAAAATGAAAGAGGGTGAAAACGAGCGAGTAGAATTTTATTAAGGAGCATTTCATCGTATACCAAATTTTTAATCAGCACGGGCCAACTACTACAAAGTAGTAGATACTGATAGATAGACACATAAATAAGTCAAGCGTCGTTGAGAAAAATATATCACTTTCCTTGATTATTTCGATGAAGTAATTAACAAACATATCTAACGGTGAGTAAATTTTTGATGTGAGATTTTTTTTTGTATTTGGTAAACTTCGGCTATCAGTCTTTTTTTTAGAGCAAAAGCGATTTTTGATTCAAGTATCAAAGCTTCAATCCGTTTGTATCTTTTTCAGGTACTAAAAGATTATGTGTTTAAAGTTATTTACGGTAACGGTAGCAAAATTCGTTGTGAAATGAGTGTTTACCTTAAAACCGACTACGAATTTTTGTTGTGGAGTATTTACCAAAAAAGTTTCATTTTCTTCTTGCTGAAAGCTGGAATTTTGAAAAAAATTAAAACAGAAGGAAAACTTATTCTTCAAAATCTCCAGGTAAACGGATTTTATCCAAGAAAAACTTCACATAGTAGGTCAACCACTGCACCTTATCGTCATTAAATCTGAAATAATTTGTTAAATAAATAAAAAAAAATAAAAATAAAAAAAAACAGATAAATAGACAAATTAACAAGGCCATCCGAGTCGACTACAACAAGAAAAGGGTACTTTTAGGTAAACATTGCACAATAAATTTTGTAATGGGCCAACAAATAACTTAAAAAATACAATTTTCAATTCCCTGAAGAAGGTCCAAAACGGGCAAAAACTTTAGATGCATCAAAAACCGTTTTTTCTCTCAAATTGACAGCAAGTTGGAAATTCTCCAGCAAAAAAGTAAAACCTTTAATTCATCAATCAAATTGAGAAAAAAAAGAGCCTTTAGGTTAGTGAGCCCTATTTTGGCATGGTCCTTTTCTTGGCATGCCAACATGTCTTTTCATGTTTTTCAGGTCCAAATTGAGCTTAAATATTTTGAATATATTTTCATTGCGAAGAGAATATTTTGTTTAAATCTGTGCATACCGAATTTTTTGATTGTTTGTACTTTAATAAAGAAGTTAATTTTTTCAATCTGCATCCGAGGAAATTATGTTGGAAATCAGCGTAGGAAAATAAGATGAACTCACCTTTCTAGTGCATCTGTTAAATTACATGCGTTTCAAACGCGGACATTCATTTGAAAAATTTGCAATAAATACTCATGCCTCCAGTTTAACTCGGCAAAAATCTAAAATTACTAGAAAGACAAAAGAATGAATATTTATTTAGGTTTTGAATAAAAATTTAAAACTAATTTTGTTCCTTTTCTTGGCATGCTACTTGAATCGAAATACACCATCAGTGTTGGAAGCTGGAAAAAATACATGTTCATTTAAGAGGTATTTTTGGGCTGATGTTTTCCCTAAAAATTCATTTAAAACTACGCACAAATGTTTTCATACTAATGGGATTGTATGATAAGACCGTTTCTATCAACTTAAGCTTCGAAATAAATTGAAGAACATAAGTGATTCTACAAACTAAAAGTCATATCCAAGCATTGAAAATGCAAAAATCGCTATTTGGGAACCATGAATTGAAGGTACATTGGTAATTGGGTTTTGGAATCGTTTTCTATTGCTTGAGAACCATGTACTCAGATTTAATTTTTTGGATTTTTGTTCTAATTTTTTTTCATGGAAACAGGAGTTGGAAATTCAGGAAAATATCGTTTGCTTTCCAATTATTCCTCAAAATATTTGATGTGAGTCGAATTAAAAAATGTTTTAGCAAGATTTACATTCTAACATCTATTTGGCGTGTCGAACCACTGCGCAACGCCCCGGGCATTTGAGATGGCTCTTGCTAGAAGCTCATAATCTCAGCTAACAAATTCAAAAGGGCAAAGTTTTAAAATACCATTCAAGTATTTTTTTAATTTCTTACTTTATGAAGCCAAACTCCACAATATGAAGACAGTTGTTTGGTAGTCAAAATAACCCTATGTGTCGCAATCGCATAGCGGAATTTCTGGACTTCCGACTTTTTTAAATGAAAGCTTATTTTGTGCTTCCCTTCCAACCAAATTTCATCAATGTTTTCAAAAGCCTTTTTATTGTATTAGTGGCGCCCGTCGTTCCATCGTCGCATAGAACTTTACGCTCAGCTGACGTCATTCTGTCAGTGGCCTTATATTCAGAATAGCCAACAATTCTGTTAACTGTCAATTGAGCATTGTTGGTAAAGATCTATTGCACATTGCTGGTGGCCAAGAATCAGATCATCGAAACAGCAAACAATTGGTACGGCGCGGCGGCCAAGTAATTGGAGCACCGTAGTGAGTACTTTGCATGCATTTTGCTCACATTAATGAAAGTTCCATAGAGAAAACAGATTTTTGTTTCAATTTATACAAGTTAGCAAGTAAATTCTTCAAAGGATGTTCTATGGTGCACTAAACAGGAAGGTAGGAATGTCGAAAAAAAGGGTAAACCATATAGGTGCCAAGGTCGGGTACATTTACCCTACAAATTCCCAAAAAACAGTCAATATCAAGAAATTAATAAATTAAATAATATATTTGTTAATTTTTTTTTTCATTTTATCGTGTGTATTAGTCAAATAATACGACCAAACTAAACTGATATGTGCCAAGTATGTAATCAACTATATGAGCAGCTCTTAAATAGTTTAAATCTTTCAAATGAAGTGTAATAAGTAACAATTTGCTGTGATAAATTATTTAATACTGTTTCTAATGGTATTTCAGTGAATGCCTAATAAAACTTTTTAATCAAAGAATTTTAAGAATAAATTGATAAATTGCGTCAAAAAGGCCGTTTTAGATCAAATGGTCTAAAACGCTGTTTTTGACTCAATTTCGAAACCTGTATGTATTTTAAATTGTCATCTCTTTCATCCATTCCTGGTTCAATTAAAAGAATTTTCATCAATTGTTCACCGGAATGCTATTAAAAATAGCAAAACAAAATAAATAATTTATCGTAAGTGCAAGTGTAAGTTATGTCTTTTTCAGTTTGATCATACCAAAATTTTGAAAGTTTGTAGACTGATAGAAGGTTGGAAGGAATAAAGAATGGTGAAAATGAGCGAGTTGAATTTTATTTTTGAGGCCCTAGAGTCAAAGAGATATGAGTATATGAGTGCTTGAAATTTGGCTTCGTAAAAAAGCACTTGTTAAAAGCTCCACGACAAAAGCTCGGATCGATTGGAATCGACTTTAAAGTTCTTTTGTATCAATTGGAATTTTGTGTTTCAGACGTCGCTTATCTTACATGAAGTTTCACTACTAATTTAAACGTGTATTTTGATTAATTGACATGGGAATAACAATCAACATATATTAGCCAACAAAATATGCACATCTGTTAAGGAGGCTGAGAAAAAAATGAAATCCATTTTGTGCCTTGACATTTCAAACTAGAGCCCAACTAATGAATGTGAACTTCATGTGCTGGATTAGAATGAGATCTGAAATCTGAAGCAAATATTTCTCAACTAATTGAAATTATTAGAAATATTTTGGAAATTTATTTAATTCTCTATCTCAGTTTTCAACTTTGGAAAAACTCATTGATAATATGATGATAAGAGATGATAAGATGATCTCTACTGTATGGAGTTCTCGTCAAAGGAAATTTAATTTACCTCTAACAAATCCATTTTTGCCCAAAAAACAATATTGGCTTTAAGACAGTTTTTATTGTTTCAATAGTGTTAGGAAAAATAAAGCTTTTGGATTTAAAATGTTAATTGCATACTTGACGGAATAATTGTTTTTTAATTTTTTTAATAATTTGTCGAGTATATCTTAAGAATAATCGATCAACTAAAGTTCAATACTTGAATGCAAATTTATATGGAAAAATTGGGAGCACGCACACTGTCGCTTCTACTTTGAACTTCCATTACTTTTCACTCTGATGGTATTTTTCAAATTTCAATCAAATTTTTGCGGAAGATAGATCAACTATATCACTATTATATCACGAAATTTGATCTTTCTAAAATACGTGGGGCATGAGTTACAGTAATTCTACGAAAAATCGGACTTTTTGGAGTTTTACCAATCAAGCTTCAATATCTCACTTTTCATTGAAATTTCGCACAGTGATTGTTGAAATATAAAGTTAGTATGTCTGAAGTTTCTGAAAAGTTCTATCGATGGGATCAAAAGTTACGTGAGGTACCATATTTCAAGAATGAACCTAGAAAGGCGGTTTCTTTAAAATTTTGGACGATTCATGAGAACAGTATCATTTCCATCCACAAATCAGTTAAAAAAGGTCTGAAAAAAGCAATAAATTAAAAAAAAAATCGAATAATTTGTGTTTTGAAATCAGAATTTCACGAATTTGTTTTGAGTTTTTGTTGGAAATAATTTAGATTTACAGGTTGATGAACATAAAATATGATTTTCCGATGGAAAAAATCGTCCAAAATTCTACAGAAAAAGTATTTTTAGGATCATGCCTGAAATATTGTACCTCGCGTAACTTTTGATCTCATTGATAGAACTTTCCAAAAATTTCAGACATGCTTATTTTATATTTCGTTATTGTTGTTGAGTTTTATCGACGTTTTTCGGTGAGTTTTACAAATTAAATACGTTTTTATACCATTTGTCCAGACGTTTCGAGTTACTGTGGTATTCGCTCCTCTTCAGTGGACACTAAAATTTATTTTAAATTACAAATAATTACTAGAATTACAATTTTTATTTTCAAACTTATGAATTACTGGCTATCGTCTTTACTAATATGTTCTTGCTCAGTTTGGTTTGTTTTGCGTTTACATTTGTGTGTCAGTGTCTGTGTTAATTTGGAAATGACGAGGTCGTATGCTGTTTTAAAATTAAATGAATCTCGTTGTATGTTTACAACATTGTTGTCCCCTCTAAGTTTAAATTTAAGCCTTAAATGAAAATATGAAAGTTTTTTGTTAAATACAAAAAAATCTTGTGTTTTTTGTTTGCCAACCATAAAAAAAGTTCTTCTCGTTCAATTTTTCAATGAATGTTCGGGTTAAAATGGCCCGAAGCGCAAATATCAATCTTCATTTTTATCATTCCAATTTACTTAAGAACTGAGATTTTTGAGAGACTAAGTATGTTCTATAAAAATGATAATCGAATTATCGAAAAAAAAAACTAAAAATCAATTCATTGAAAAATGAGATTCAGCGAAGCAAAGCAAAACAAAAGTTGAATGTCATTTTCTAAATAAGATATTTTTTCTACCGGAAAATATGAGATAGCGGTCTTAACTTACATTGATCCTCAACATATTCCAATGTTGAAAAGATTTATTGTTAAGAATTCCAAAAATCAAAAGAACACTTCAATATAACATCCCTGACAAAAGTTCTTAATATTTAAAAAATAAAAAAAATTGGATTTTTTTTTATTCGGAACTAATGATTAATAACCTGTTAAACAAATCGACTTTATTTTGAAATATTGAAAAATTATAATTTATTACCCACACGATGAACCTCAAATCGAAAAAATCGGTAAACATTTGCGGCCGATTGCCAAAAATGTGCAGGCAAAATAGCCTCTGTGTGAAACACTTTAACCGTTTGAATCTTTTTAAAGAATGATCGTAGGTTGCTTAATGCTGTGAAAAGTGCTTTTATGCTATTTTAAGGCATTTTAGTAAACGCCCATGGAAAATTTTTAATGGAAGAACTAATGATTAAAACGAAATTATGGAGAGTCCGCAAACTCTTTCTAAACAATTTTTTGAATTTTTTTTTTTTTTTTTTTTTGGATTTCCAATAATATAATCAACTGGGAAAAAAGAGAATAACATGGGCGCCAAACAATTTCTACAAGCAGCGGATTTGCCGCTCAAAGTAGCTTAACGTAAACCTAAACGTAGACTCTCTTATCACGCGCCTACCCATTCACTTCTATTAGGTCGAATACGTTATCAGATTAAGAACGACTGGGGCTTAAGAAAAAAATAATCAATTCAAGATTTCCCTTGCTCGATTCGTTTGTTAATTAACGAGCTTGTATTCGAGTGCAATATTGCTGCGGCATTGCATCGAGTTCGGGCTGCGTGTGCAGGCAGGGTAGATTGATTGGGTAAAAGTGTTTATTTCTCCTCGGCCGACCGAGCAGCAGCACGTTGATTTATTATTTGTTGTGGTGCTGCGGCGAATTTTCACGGTCACGCTGCGGTGCTTTACGATTTTCTCAATCATCAAGAAAACGCTGCAGCAGCCTTATGCGCCAGAGATAGAGAAAAATAATAGACGCCAAAAAGCCCCCACTTCAAAGAAGACTGCATGAATCAAACAACAACAATAACAGATGTTGGAAGTGGCGATTGACGGATGCTGGCCATCTCGATGTGATCACTGAAGTGTGTGAACGGAAAGTGCGTTTTGCTTTTTCTGCTTCTTGCATGTTGCCTACCGGAGATTTTCCCCTTTAGCACGATTTCTCATAGTAAATACATACATATGAGCAACAGTCAGCCCCTTCATCATTCAGGTAGCTAATTTGGCGAACTTTACGCGAATGGTCATCATCAACGGCCATATGGAGCTGCCCAGCTAATAAATGAATGTTCCTACAGCTCACATCGCCGGATTGCGATTCGCTGCCTGGCTGAATCCGGAGAGAGAAAAGCGCGAAGAAAGCGTGAAAATTGTAGCAGCAACAGTAATTGCCATGTGGCTTTCGTGATTTTCGTGTGGAACCAAACCCAGCCAACGAATCGACATGACTAATAAAAGCGAAATTTGCCAATTGCACAGCCAATTCCCTTTACTTACTAATGTACAATATTAGCGTTAATGGTGGCGAGATTGGTTTTAGTTTCGATCTCTCTCGAGAGGCGGTGGCGCAGTCAAGATCGAAATGAAATGTGTGAAGGTTCCAACATGAAACCGCGTCACGGATATGCGAGCTGCGGAATGGAACGAAACCCGAACGGATGTGTCAAGTCAGCGGACTTTGGCAATACCCGAACCAAACAAGGTTGATTTTCTTAATGGTCTGAAATTCACTGATCTGCGGTTTTTTCTTCTTTAGATCTAGCGCTATGTCACCAGATTTTGTTTGACAACAAACACAGCCTTCCCACGCAAAATTTTCTATCGCTGATTCATTCAGCGATATTTAAACGCCTCTGAGAGTTAGTTTATGTTTACATAAAATCAAGGCTATACGCATGATGATGAATGATGAATTTTTATCTAAAGCATATAATTTTTTATGACAAGTTGTTCTTCAAGAAAAAAAACCATTAAAAACTTCAAAGACTAACTGTGGTCAATATTCTTAAAAAAAATTAAAGAGGGGGAGAAAAATCTAATTTATCTAACATAAACTCAGAATCAGTCAGCGTGTGGGGCATATTGAGCACCACCTGGGTTAAAATGATACCACTTATGGAGATAAGCATGCGAGAGATAAGCCTTGCGGCAGAGAATGCCTAATTCACCCAACTTTAGGGTGATCATTTGGTCCCTATCCAGTAATTTCATATGAAGTTTTTTAATTTGCTATAAAAAAAACTTTTCTTCTCAGATAAAGCTTAGTTTCATGTTACCGTAAACTGGGGGAACTTTCATCAATTTTTTAATTCATTTTTGAAAATTTTGGAAGGGGTTGCTTTTTCGTCATACCTAAAAGTTTTAAAACACTTACTAAGGTGAGAAGTATAAAACATGATCATTGATTGCAATAAATTCAAAAGACATTGGTGGTTAAAATAAAATGTTTGTTACAAAACCAGATTTCAAGTATAGGGGTAACTTTGATCACTATGATTTTTACGTACATCAACATTTTCATAATTATTGTGATGGAGCCATTTAGCACACAAGGCATAAACATTAATAACAGAAACTTTTGTCAGAATTAATCTGTTTTCTATCAACTTTTTTTTCAAAAATTAATAATCAAATGGACGATGTTGCTGCATACATCTAGGGGTAAAAATTATAAACATTTCTCAATTTTTTTGGACTCAAAAACTAATAAAATTTTGCCTTCATGCAAATCCCTAGGTCCTCCCACTGTTCCCATGTTCTTTTTTTTTTTCTTGAAATTTAACCTTTTGATAGGCGTTTCAGCCATTTTTACTATGAGTGCTTTCTCATGGAAAATCACCGTTTTTTTTTTCAATATCCAAAAATTATCACCAAATGACCATAAAAATTACACCTAAACAAAACCTAAACAAAGGAAAAAGTTTAACTTTCACATAAAATAACCCATTTGCTCCTAAATGCTTCAATTTGATCAGGAGAGATGTTTGTTTGTGAGCCTTCGAAAAACCATATATTTAAAGATTTCGAAAATAAATTTTGAATAATCTCAAAAATCTTCAAATAAAAACCAAATTTAACTTATTTGTTTATAAGCTTTCAGGCGCAGTTAACAGTTTTCACATATTTTAACATTTTACTAAGTTAATCACTAAGTTACCTCGGTGATTAAAGTTCCCCCTGTTTACGGTACTATTTTGAATAAATTCTTCGTCTTATAAAAAACAAGCTTGTTTTTTTTTTTTAAATAAACCCTGAGCAGAATTTCATGATAACATTATACCAAATTTGGCTTTGAAAGTAAAATTTGGTATCGTTTTGCCAGAATAAAGGTGGAAAAATGCCAAAATATGGGTCTCACTTTTTTAAAATGAATACCACTACCACATTCATGCTAAGTGTTGGTTTGAGTAAAACCTTGATTATACAGAATCCATTCGATTTTGGAAACACGCCTGGACATTTTGTGTTGCCAAAATGGATTATTGCCTAAATCGACAGTTTTTTCACTCCACTTTGTATTTACTCATTATGTACTACAAAAAATTAATATTCATGTCATTGAAATAATTTTTAGTCAAATTTGGATCATTTTTTGTAATTTATTTTTTCTTCTCATGTTATTGATTCATCCATCCCTATCCTTGTTTCATTTGTAATGTTTGTTTTCCTTTTTCTTGTCATGTTTGCTTTTTTTGTCATCCAATATTATTCTTCAAATATTTTAAGTCATGTATAAGGTTTCGATTGTATTTGTTTTTTAATTTTATAAAATTTTAATCATACTTTGCATTTTTAAGTACTTTATTTTTTTGTTGATGTTTTTGTCATCAGAAACATAAAAATGTATTCATGATGCTCGTCTTAATTATATTGGTTTTGTTAAAGCGAAAGCTATAAGGTAATGTCGTTCTAAAATACCGATATATGTTTTATATATGGCGATTATATATGGTGATAAAATACATCAACAAACACAAAAATTTTAAAAAATGAAGTACTCAAAAATGACCAAAAGATGAAAACTTTGAAAATTTTAAACAAATACAAACAAAAGACTAAAAAAAAGGAAAAAAGAAAAACACCAAAAAGGATTTAAAACTAAAAAAATAATGTAGGATGTCAAAAAACAACATACATTATATTTAAACAAAACATGAAAAGTGCTAAATGCATCAGAAAAATAATGAAATTTGTTTTTAAAATTACTGAAAATGGTCGAAAATTGACTATAAATTACGTTTATAATAATAACAGAAGTATGTTGTGGTAGCAAAAGTAAAAAAAAAGTTAAAAGAAAATCGTTCGATTTTGGCACAATTCGATTTTGGTAACACAAAATGTACGGGCGTGTTACCAAAATTGAACAGATTTTGTTTGTAACTTTTTTATTTGAACCGGCTCATACCTAGGCATTAACACATTCGAGACGGAGGCCTTTTCAGGACATTCGAACTCATAGTCCTTTACTGTTAGATAACTTTTATGTCGTTTGATTTTCATCCAAACCATTTCCCAATACATTTTGCCACATTTGAGGATTCCATTGGTATAAGAATATTATTTTTCCGAGCAATAGTAAACTCACAATGAAAGATTGTTCTGACAAAGGCACAAAAATTCCATTGCACACACGGTGTGCAATCGGTCTCGAATGGGTTAAGGAGCCAAACAATCGAACGGGGTCTGTACATAAATATAAAAAAATTACTTGTTTTTCAGTAAGTTATTACACTTTTCTCAAATCTTTTTATGCTTCACACCGGCATCAATTGAAAATTATTTCTGGCATCACTGTTGGAAAATTAATCGTTAATACTGGTCGAAAACTTGTCAAAACAACCATCTTTGAGACAACTTGCCTTCAAAAATAAGAAATAAGAAATCAGAAATCAGAAATCAGAAATCAGAAATCAGAAATCAGAAATCAGAAATCAGAAATCAGAAATCAGAAATCAGAAATCAGAAATCAGAAATCAGAAATCAGAAATCAGAAATCAGAAATCAGAAATCAGAAATCAGAAATCAGAAATCAGAAATCAGAAATCAGAAATCAGAAATCAGAAATCAGAAATTAGAAATCAGAAATCAGAAATCAGAAATCAGAAATCAGAAATCAGAAATCAGAAATCAGAAATCAGAAATCAGAAATCAGAAATCAGAAATCAGAAATCAGAAATCAGAAATCAGAAATCAGAAATCAGAAATCAGAAATCAGAAATCAGAAATCAGAAATCAGAAATCAGAAATCAGAAATCAGAAATCAGAAATCAGAAATCAGAAATCAGAAATCAGAAATCAGAAATCAGAAATCAGAAATCAGAAATCAGAAATCAGAAATCAGAAATCAGAAATCAGAAATCAGAAATCAGAAATCAGAAATCAGAAATCAGAAATCAGAAATCAGAAATCAGAAATCAGAAATCAGAAATCAGAAATCAGAAATCAGAAATCAGAAATCAGAAATCAGAAATCAGAAATCAGAAATCAGAAATCAGAAATCAGAAATCAGAAATCAGAAATCAGAAATCAGAAATCAGAAATCAGAAATCAGAAATCAGAAATCTGAAATCAGAAATCTGAAATCAGAAATCTGAAATCTGAAATCTGAAATCAGAAATCTGAAATCAGAAATCAGAAATCGAAAACCAGGATCAGAAATCAGAAATCAGAACCAAAAATCACAATCAGAAATAACAATCAGAAATCACAATCAGAAATCAGAATCAGAAATGAGAATCAGAAATCAGAATTCGAAATCAGAATCAGAAATCAGAATCAGGAATCAGGATCAGAAATCAGAATCAGAAATCAGAAATCAGAATCAGAAATCAGAATCAGAAATCAGAATCAGAAATCAGAATCAGAAATCAGAATCAGAAATCAGAATCAGAAATCATAATCAGAAATCAGAATCAGAAATCAGAATCAGAAATCAGAATCAGAAATCAGAATCAGAAATCAGAATCAGAATTCAGAATCAGAAATCAGAATCAGAAATCAGAATCAGAAATCAGAATCAGAAATCAGAATCAGAAATCAGAATCAGAAATCAGAATCAGAAATCAGAATCAGAAATCAGAAATCAGAATCAGAAATCAGAATCAGAAATCAGAATCAGAAATCAGAATCAGAAATCAGAATCAGAAATCAGAATCAGAAATCAGAATCAGAAATCAGAATCAGAAATCAGAATCAGAAATCAGAATCAGAAATCAGAATCAGAAATCAGAATCAGAAATCAGAATCAGAAATCAGAATCAGAAATCAGAATCAGAAATCAGAATAAGAAATCAGAATCAGAAATCAGAATCAGAAATCAGAATCAGAAATCAGAATCAGAAATCAGAATCAGAAATCAGAATCAGAAATCAGAATCAGAAATCAGAATCAGAAATCAGAATCAGAATCAGAAATCAGAATCAGAAATCAGAATCAGAAATCAGAATCAGACATCAGAATCAGAAATCAGAATCAGAAATCAGAATCAGAAATCAGAATCAGAAATCAGAATCAGAAATCCGAATCAGAAATCAGAATCAGAAATCAGAATCAGAAATCAGAATCAGAAATCAGAATCAGAAATCAGAATCAGAAATCAGAATCAGAAATCAGAATCAGAAATCAGAATCAGAAATCAGAATCAGAAATCAGAATCAGAAATCAGAATCAGAAATCAGAATCAGAAATCAGAATCAGAAATCAGAATCAGAAATCAGAATCAGAAATCAGAATCAGAAATCAGAATCAGAAATCAGAATCAGAAATCAGAATCAGAAATCAGAATCAGAAATCAGAATCAGAAATCAGAATCAGAAATCAGAATCAGAAATCAGAATCAGAAATCAGAATTAGAAATCAGAATCAAAAATCAGAATCAGAAATCAGAATCAGAAATCAGAATCAGAAATCAGAATCAGAAATCAGAATCAGAAATCAGAATCAGAAATCAGAATCAGAAATCAGAATCAGAAATCAGAATCAGAAATCAGAATCAGAAATCAGAATCAGAAATCAGAATCAGAAATCAGAATCAGAAATCAGAATCAGAAATCAGAATCAGAAATCAGAATCAGAAATCAGAATCAGAAATCAGAATCAGAAATCAGAATCAGAAATCAGAATCAGAAATCAGAATCAGAAATCAGAATCAGAAATCAGAATCAGAAATCAGAATCAGAAATCAGAATCAGAAATCAGAATCAGAAATCAGAATCAGAAATCAGAATCAGAAATCAGAATCAGAAATCAGAATCAGAAATCAGAATCAGAAATCAGAATCAGAAATCAGAATCAGAAATCAGAATCAGAAATCAGAATCAGAAATCAGAATCAGAAATCAGAATCAGAAATCAGAATCAGAAATCAGAATCAGAAATCAGAATCAGAAATCAGAATCAGAAATCAGAATCAGAAATCAGAATCAGAAATCAGAATCAGAAATCAGAATCAGAAATCAGAATCAGAAATCAGAATCAGAAATCAGAATCAGAAATCAGAATCAGAATCAGAAATCAGAATCAGAAATCAGAATCAGAAATCAGAATCAGAAATCAGAATCAGAAATCAGAATCAGAATCAGAAATCAGAATCAGAAATCAGAATCAGAAATCAGAATCAGAAATCAGAATCAGAAATCAGAATCAGAAATCAGAATCAGAAATCAGAATCAGAAATCAGAATCAGAAATCAGAATCAGAAATCAGAATCAGAAATCAGAATCAGAAATCAGAATCAGAAATCAGAATCAGAAATCAGAATCAGAAATCAGAATCAGAAATCAGAATCAGAAATCAGAATCAGATATATCAGAATCAAAAATCAAAATCAGAAATCAGAAATCTGAAACAGAAATCAGATTTAGAAATCAGATTCAGAAATCAGAATCAGAAATCAGAATCAGAAATCAGAATCAGAAATCAGAATCAGAAATCAGAATCAGAAATCAGAATCAGAAATCAGAATCAGAAATCAGAATCAGAAATCAGAATCAGAAATCAGAATCAGAAATCAGAATCAGAAATCAGAATCAGAAATAAGAATCAGAAATCAGAATCAGAAATCAGAATCAGAAATCAGAATCAGAATCAGAAATCAGAATCAGAAATCAAAATCAGAAATCAGAATCAGAAATCAGAATCAGAAATCAGAATCAGAAATCAGAATCAGAAATCAGAATCAGAAATCAGAATCAGAAATCAGAATCAGAAATCAGAATCAGAAATCAGAATCAGAAATCAGAATCAGAAATCAGAATCAGAAATCAGAATCAGAAATCAGAATCAGAAATCAGAATCAGAAATCAGAAATCAGAAATCAGAATCAGAAATCAGAATCAGAAATCAGAATCAGAAATCAGAATCAGAAATCAAAAATCAGAACCAGAAATCAGAATCAGAAATCAGAATCAGAAATTAGAAACAAAAATCGAAATCATAACTAAAGAAGCAACTTTCAAAACGAAATTTTGGTTCAAAAACAACATGTAAATAATTTAACAGAGGATAAAAAAAGGTTTCCGAAACAACTTTTCTGAGGACATCTGTTTCGACGACAGGGTTATTGTTTCCTTTGAAGCACTCAAGTGATATAATCCCATTCACAGCTTCTTCCAGCAGATTTTTCTTAAAGCTCCAGTTGAGATTGCTCAACGATCATTATCCTTGCGTTCTTTGTTCCAATCACACTGCTTCGCATCTTCTCTGAACCGTCCAATCCCATCATCTGTAATCTTCTCCATCACATCCGTTCAGCGACGACAGCTTGTTCAGTGTTATCTATTGCACATTCACTGTTAGTTCTTGTCCAATCGGTGGTATCTTCTTCAAACACGTTCCCTCCTTCATAGTTGGACATCAGTTGATTTTTGCCATCTGATATGGCGACCGTTGTACTTTCAGTAGCTTAACACTCTCCCACAGATAACGCAATGCGTTCAGGAGAATTTCTTCGCACTTCGCACAGATCATAAATAATCTCAAATCGCGCGCAATAAAACGCGCAGCATCACAGCACTCGCACACAATTTCCAATCAGCTCCGTAATCCACCTTCTTCCCTTCTTTCGGTTCTTCTCTTGGGGGCAAAAAACCTGCTCCCCGGGAAGACTCTGCTGGTCGGCACTGACTCGTAGCAGTAAGAAACGATTTCAGTAGAAGAAGAAATAAAAAATCACCTCACTTGAGCTCCGACTAATCCAACTTCCGTTTGCCAACGACGGCAACGACGACGACGACAATCTCTAGAAGAAGTTGATGACGATCATTCCGTTATACCGTCGCAGGTTAGCGCGTCGACGATGAGAGGACCAGGCGCAGAGGATCAGCAAATAGAAGAAAAAAACCGAAAGAAATAATAAAACACGCGCCTACAAATCGCTAATCCCGTCGCGCAAACGAACGCGATACGCGTGAAGAAAAACGAACCGAACGAAACGTATCCGGATCCGACAAAGAATCCCGACGAAAAGGTAAGTCCACCGCGTTCGGCAGGCTGAACTGAACTGAAAATCATAAACCAGCCGCAGATAGCCGCGTATGAGTGAGGAACGACGATGACGACCTCTGCTGGTGCTTCGCTGCTAAAATGATGATGACGATGATTGGAACACAAACTCACAAACACATACATAAGTTGACGAACGTATTATCACGATTTCCGATGATAGTCGGTAGTGCCGGGTCGATGACGATGGAAAAGATCAGGATTTTCTTGTGGGTTTCGTTTCGACGAGGTGTTCGGGTCACAGAAGCTTCGTTCGTTTGGTTGAGCCTGTTATCGCTGCTTCTGCTTTGTTCTACTGATTCCGTTGATCGTATGCTGCGGTTGTTGCCTACCCGAATGCCGGTTTGTTTTTGGTCGATGACGATAGTTCGATTGGGAGTTCCGTTCCATTCAGTCTGATGCGATGCTGCTATGCTGGCTGAGTGTGTAGGTATGTTTGAGAGCAGCGATCATGGGAATTTTCTTGCGCGGTGTGCCCAATGAAAGATTTTTGAAGTGCCTATCGAGCAAACATAACCGGGCGTAACGAAACGGTCCCTTTTATTTATTGGTAATATTAATTAAGCTTACCAGGGAAGGGGGAAGATGACACTTGGAAGTGAGTTGACAGAATTGTTCGCAGGTAGGTGAAAAGTGTCATCTTGATCTTGATTGAGTGGATGACAAATTTGGTTGGAAATTGTTTTTTTATGTATAAAATTCGGTTTAAGGGTGAACCAGTGTGGTGAAACCCTTCAGATGGTCTTTGAGGGGGAAAACTCACCAGGAGAGATTGATATTGATACGATTCAATGCACAAATTGTGAACCTTGAAAGATTTTTGAATAACTTCACAGAAGTGGGAATTAGGCCCAAACTCATGAATATTGGAGTCTTTATTGTGCAGATATCAAATATGAATACATAATTTTTTTTTATTTCATACTAGCTGACCCGGTGTGCGTTGCAACACCTTCCAAAAAAAAACAATTAAACTTTAACAAATTATTTAAAAATATTTTTTGTAGGTACCATAAGTGCTTGAGTCATGCCAAAAAACTTGTATGAAGCCCTCTTTCTTCCTATCCATCCGCAAAAGCTTGAAGGAAGGAAGGGATCCAAATTTTTCGTTATCAAAAACTCTCATGTCAAATTTGGTTACATTGGTTGATAAGTTTTAAGCGATACATCAACATTTTTATGGAACCCCTTTCGTTCCTCACCTCTCCACACTGCAAAGCAGAAGGGTCTGTATATTCCATAGAAACATATCTTGTACTCAAATACCTCAAATACCAAATTTGATTTTTTTGACTGATTATTACTTGTATACCAAGAAAATTGTATTGGACCCCCTCCCCATTTCTTATGTACTCACTGGAAAAAACATGGTTTTTCAAATCTTCATAGAACTGTTTCTCGTACCCGATTGATTACTCATATTTGGATCCATTATCAATTCCCCCCCCCCCCCCCCCAAATCATTTTTTTTCCATTTCCCTATTCTCCTTCAAATTACCAAACTGGATGGTGGCAATAGTACCAAATATTCATAGAAATATTCCTCGTAACTACTCAAATACTCTACCAAGCGAAATTTGTTTCAATTTGCTGGATAAGTTATTGAGTTATGTAAAAAATTGTATGAGTGCACCCTACAATCTTAAAATTTCCCCAGGAACAGAGGGTTCTCAAAAGATCTTAGAGACATTTCTCGTATTCCTTCCCATGAAAAATTTTGATCCATATGCTTTAAAAGTTTTCCAATTATCCTGGAAAATGTAACGGAGCCTCCTTCCCTTTTCTATCTCTGCACAAACAGAAGAATCCTTTCTCGTACCCAAATACTCCACCAAGCCAAATTTGATTCCATTTGCTCGAATAGTTATTGTGTTATGCAATAAAAAAAATTATTGAAGCCCCCCCCCCCACCCTGCCTATATCCCCACTGAAAAAGGGAGGGGTCCAAAATAACCATATAAACATTTCTTGAGTTCCAATACCCTCCCATGCCAAATTTCGTCCCAATAACTTGATGAGTTCTCGAGTTATGTAAAAAATTGTAAGGTATGCCCCCTCCCCACTTCCTATCTCCCCACTGGAAGGAGGGGAGATATATATATATATATATATATATATATATATATATATATATATATATATATATATATATATATATATATATATATATATATATATATATATATATATATATATATATATATATATATATATATATATATATATATATATATATATATATATATATATATATATATATATATATATATATATATATATATATATATATATATATAGATTTTTAAGATAGGTTTTTTGCAATGAGATTTAGCAAAAATCCAGTGTACGTGTTTTGTGCAAAAGTCAAAACACGTACACTTCTTAAAACATTAAGTTTAATTTGATCGTTTGCTTAAAAGGTCAACTATCATTTGAGAAAATATTTTATTCTTTGAATTTTGGCACAAATTTTACGAATGACAGTGACCTCGTTATGATAAAAAAGTCAAGGTTCAAGAATGATTTCGTTAGCTTTGTTGCACAAATCATCTTTAGTATGACGAAGAAAAATCGACTTGTCACAGTTTTTTGTAGCAATATCTAGTTGTGAATATCAAGTTCAATGCCGAAGATGTAGTTTACATGTACTGTATGTTTATCAAGAACTGAGTTCGCAAAGAATTTTTGATTCGTACATTCCCAAAAGATGAATGTCTTTGTTACTCTTATTGTCTTACGGTTTTTGATGCAAATGTGTAGAATAA
Source organism: Uranotaenia lowii (assembly GCF_029784155.1). Classification (NCBI taxonomy): domain Eukaryota; kingdom Metazoa; phylum Arthropoda; class Insecta; order Diptera; family Culicidae; genus Uranotaenia; species Uranotaenia lowii. The sequence continues at coordinate 229,894,926 of NC_073693.1, read as the reverse complement.
CATTTAGTTTGAAAAAACTTGTATTTAGTGGTTTAACTTGAACAAATTATGTCAAATCTCAAGGCAAATTTCAACGTTGTTGAGCTACCCTTGGAGCTAACCAAATAAGCAGACATATGACGAAATGCCTTCTGGAATTTCAAGAAACGATTTAAACAATGTTAGTCTCAACTTAGACAGCTTGTGTTTAAAAAAAAAAAAATTATAATAAATAATGATGGATACCATGGTGGGTTTTTTGCATAGGATTTGAGTCGATTTAATTGTCTAGGGGGGATGTGTTCAAAAGCTCGAAAGATTTGAATACAAGGTAGACCACATTCGTTTTTAGCATCATCCGGTTTTGGCACATGTACCAAAATCAATTTTCTATTTAAATAACGTCATCGAATTTTTTTCTTTTCCAATACCTATATAATTCAAACAATAAAAAACTCAAGGCAACAAAACTTTCCGAAGTGCAAAAAACTGAACTAGAAACTGATTTACTCTAATGGGGGCGCTGATTCCATTAATGCGATTAGTTTTCCGCTAGCAGCTCTTGTTTAAGAAATAAAGGGGTAAAAACTGGTTTAATTAATTTGGGTACTTTTTGGGAAAAATTGTTGAAAATCCAAAGATTTGGAAATTAAAAGTTTTAGTTCAATGATTAACTACTTTGAAGATCGTGAACCAATTTCATTTCTGGAAAAAGAGTTAAAAGAGTATCCTTATTGTTTATTTTTTCCAACTATTCAAAATACGGCAATTTTGATGAAATTAAAAAAAATTCATATTGAATTTGAGATTTTTCTTAAACAAGTAAAGTCCAATCGTTTTGCAGTTTTTAACAAATTTCTCAAATGATCTTAATATCAAATACTCGAAGACCTTCTTCAGCGGTGTCAGAAATAGTTGTTATACCTATGATATTGTAGAATTTAATATTCTTAAAACTTAAAAATATATAGAAGATACCCATAAATGACGAAAAACATAAACATTTCATAAAACTGAAAAACAAATACAGCACCCGTTCGTTTTTGGCAACATTCGATTTTGGCAACAACCAATTTTGACACATGCGCCAAAATCGAACGTTTTTAATGAAACCTTACAGATTTCGCTATGATAGGACCAATTTGATTTAGACAAATATCAATAATATGTTTTCACGTTTCGCGAAATTAAAATTCAGATAGATTTAATATCAATACATAAAATGCACCATATTCAAATAGGGATATTTATTTCTTAAACAATTTTCCAACTTATGATCGTCACACAAACTCGAAAAAAAATTATTGTTACGATTCAAAATACATCCGAATCAAAATTTCAAATTAATATATTTACCGGTTAGCGTTTAATAAATTATTCAGAATGATGTTCCTTATTCTGAAGTAGAGATTTGCTTGAAAAAAAGTTTTTAGCAGTTTTTAACTAGAAAAATTGGAATCAATATTTTCGAAACACCAGAAAAGGAATTCGGATCAATTGAATTGAAACTATTGAACTTGAGAGAGGTTTTTCGAAACATATAGATGAAAATTCAATTTAATTTGATAAAAAGTTGAACTGATTTAATTTTGTTTCAAGACTGTAAGTGATCCAAGCCAGAATTTAAATTATGTTCAAAATCTTCCAGTTATCAAAGGCTTCATTTTTTTTTTTATAGCTTTTTATATTTATAATACTCCATGTTCAATTCAGCATTGAAAGCTTATACTGACAAAAATAGCTTGGAAAATTTGATTTCTAGAAAAATTCTGAATAAAATTGAGGCATTCCAAACGTGAGTTTTGTAGTTTAAAATTTTTAGCTCTGAATATTTTGTCTCAGTCAATTGAAATATTGGATCCTTCCAAGGACAAAATATACAAACAATGTTCTTCTGAATAAAAATTTAGATTTATAGGCTTCTATAGATTAAGTTTTTGGAACAAAAAAATTCTGAAATGAAAAATAAAGAAAATTAATTAAAAATTAGTAGGACTATAAAGTTCATTAAATTTCTTTAAAAGTAATTTCAAAATATGAAGATGGAAAAGATAAAATTTTAAAAATTGTAGGATGAATTGTTTTCAGCGCTTCACTATCTCAAATCTAATTTAAAAATTTTAATTAATTACTCAAAGGAACAGCATTTTTTGTGTATTTGCCTTAATGAATTATTTGAAAAATTTTGACGTCCTGAAATCAATTCTTTTATCAGATTTTGTCTATCACTTCAAGTTTTGATGATATGGTGTTTGTGAGTAAAAATAAATCAGATTTGAGTGAAATCAATCATTGTTAACTGATGAACTAACAAACTTAGATGAAAGACATGATTTTGAATTTGATTACTGTCCTCCATACAATCAAATATTAATATTTTGCCTAGACAATCTGTTTCAAGAGATACAGTGATCTTAAAAACTTAAATTCTGCAATTTTTGGAAATTTGAAAAGAAATCATTACAATTGTAAATTGTAACTTAAGTATTTCAGACTTTATTAAAGAAAGTTTTAAAAGGTTTTATTTCATTTAACAAACTTGTTGGAGACTTCAATACGATTTTAATATTTAAATCTCCTGTATGACAAAATGGGGAGAAGCTAACAAAAAAAACCTTTAACGTTATTTTTGCAGAGGTAAAAATTACTTGCGGTCTTCTGGAACGTTGATCATTGGTTTGATCCTTTATTTTAAATTTAAATTTTTTACATGATTTTCAACCTATTTTTTAAAGTTAATTAAAATATGCTGATAGAAGAAAAGCTTTCAAATTGTTTGTACCTCGGAAAAATGTAAATTTTGTGGACTTGTGTAATTTTTCAAAACCCTTCAGAATGTGGAGGAAAGCATTTAGAAGAACAAGAAACACAAAATAAATTTAAGGTGATATTGGATTTAAAAGAATAACCCATATCAGTATGAGATTTGAAATGACATAATCGGTTGTTTAGAATCAAAGCGATGAGAAGTGAAGTAATGGATACTGGGTTTCAGATGTTATTTACAGATTCTATTAAGCATAGCAAGAAGTAAATCGTAAGATTTCAAATTCTAAACTTGTTAAGTAACACTTCTTAAAGAAAACCCATTTCAAAGACGGGGTAGGATTTTTAAGTGTCAAGATTTGAATTTTAAACACCCCCCCCCCCCCCTCCCCACTTTGCACGGCCTTGTCACGTTCTCTAATGGTGATAAAATAAGGTTGCCAGAATTTTTACAGCACGTATCCGAGCTGGACAAGTCCGGCTATTTTATTGAAAAAAATTCGGGCATTGGTTTTTAAATTGCCAACCAAAAATCCGAGCAATTTTAATCAAAGCTCAAAAATTACTATACAAGGAAACAAAAAAAAAAATTTTTTTCAAATCAAAATTCAACGGCTGATTTTGAAAAGATTTTAAGGTTTTTTGTTTATTTTTCTAAACTTGCTCAAAAATATCGCTTTGAGCGCATAATTCGAAAATCTCAACAACACAATTTGTTTAATTTTTTTTTGTTTGATTTGGAAAATAAAGTGAATAAATACAGACAAAATCCGGGCTTTTTCAATGAAATCAACTTTTCCCAAATTTTGTTATTAACATCTGGGCAAACTCGGATAAAACCGGACAAACAAGCAACCTTATCATAAAATACAGCAACAAAAACGAAATAAAATAACTGAAAACTACTCAAAAATGACAAAAAAGAAGGAAATTTCATTAAATTAAAAAAAAAAAACAAATAAAAACCAAAGACTAAAAATGACAAAAAGAAGCTTAAAAATGAAGAAGAATGACAAAATCAGCGAATATGGCAAAAAACGAAAATTATAAACATAACAAGAAAAGTGCTGAATACATCAAAACCATGATAAAAAAATGACTTAAAGTGATCTCACTGACTAAATATTTCGTTGAGGCTATTGACAGTTGTTTTTGTAGTAATAAGAGAAAAAAAATTACATCTACGAACTGCAGTTTAAAAGAAGACGTCAAAGTTTTAGGTTACATTTTTGAAGCAAAGCCACCAGTAATTTTACCTTTTGATATAAAAGTAACAGAAAATTTTATTTTATTACAATTTTCCATGCATTAGAATATTTCAAAAGCAAGGAGTTGATTATCAAAACAAAACTTATCCTTAGCTTGAAAGCATTTTTGTCTTAAATTTCTTTGGTTTTTATGAAGTTTTTGAATAAATTATAATTTATTCAAAATGATAATTATCATTTCCATGATTCAGAATAGTTATATCATGTTCCTTAACTCATTTAACAACTTTCTCAAAATAGTTAAATTATATTTTGAAAAGTCAGATAACTTTGAAAACAGAGAATCTTAAAAAAACGTATTTGGGATCTTAATTAAACTGGCTGTTTTTGGGAGAAATTCCATTAACTTAACACTTAAGCGTACATCTGTCAAGGAAATGATGGCTAGCATCTTTTAAATGCTGAATTCAACAACCCTCAGAAAGCATACTTCGTATATAAATCGTGACCGGAATGCGATCTCATGACCGCTGGATTAGGTGACTTGAACGCTACCCTCGTCGCCACGGGCAGCAGTGATAATAAATTGATTGAAAGTGATATGGGATAGTTTGTAAATAAGTTATTACTGACCGATTGCACTCAAAAATGATAATTTTTGGTTTTCAAAAATATCGCCCAATCTAGAGATGATGACAATTTTTTTCGAAAAATTCTATTTCAGGGCGCAGATCCTTCAAAAATAAGTTTTTACAAACATGGATACAAAAAAGGCTGTTTTCTTGTGTAATCTCTGAAAATATCTTTTAAGTGATCAATAACAATCGTACAACTTTGTATCGTAACAGATTTAGTTAATAAATTAATTTAAAAAAAAAAAACTTTGTATCGCATGATTATTTTGGAACTAAGTTGGACACTTTTTAATACTCCTGTTCGGGTCAATATGAAACGAAGTGCATATTTAATTTTCGATATTATCATTTCAATATACTCAAGAACTAGGATTTTAATGGCCATTTTTTTAAATGAAAATAATAATCAGATTAACGACAAAAAACTAAAATTTGAGTTTTGAAAATTGGTTCATTTTTTTTATAAAACGAGCACAAACACATACAGGATCTATGCAAAATGAAATTCTTTCAAAACCAAAATTGGATGTCACTTTTTTAAGTAACCTTTTTTTTTTTGCTGGAAGACCCGAGATAGTGGTCAATACCATCATTGAACCCCAACATATTTATACATCGTGGGATAGATGTGAGATAGATGATTCCAATCATCAATGAAACACTAAAATACAGCAAAGCTATCAGAAATTAAGAGTATTTAAAAACATTATTCTTTTTATCGGACTTATTCCTTTCTTTACCTTATTATACATATCGACTTTTTATTGACATAATGGCTACAACCCAAGCAACCAAAAGTTCGGATAACATTCCTCTATCAGGTTTGATCAGCTTAATCGAGTATGCTGATATAACTTCTTTTCAGCTCAATTTTTAAGTAGTTAAACGAACTTTAAAGTTGACAAAAAGTTCGCATAAATCGTCAAACAACTTCTAACCAGCTTCAAAATCCACTTTAAAGCTGCATAAAAAATCGAAAAAATTACTCTTCCGCTCCTTCAATTGCCCTCTCAAGTCTGCTTTTTTGGTTCATATTAATCAACTATATTTGTTACTAACTCACATTACATTTAAATAACATGTTCTTACCAAGCCTCGAACCCGAGCTCACCGCTTGAAAGTTGAGATCCATACTTGTTGCCCTATATGAACATCATGAGTAGGCAACGATTTTACTCGATGTGATGATTTTCTTTAAAACGACTTTCAGGTTCTTATTTCTACTTAATTCCCACTTTCAAGCTGTTAAAAAGTTCTTTCGGAACTTAATGTGTACTTAATATAGCTGTTTCCCAAGTAACCGATGTGTTTATTTATGCAAACACGTGTTGAAGTTCGAAAAAAGTAGACTTAAGCCTTTAAATCTACTTCAAAGTTTCTATAATACGAAGTTGCTTTTGAACACCCGTTGGGACTAATTAAAAACTTTCAAGTTTACAAAATAGTACAACAGATACTTTTTACGAACTATTGAGCTGTACAAAAAGACTTGCAACTCTTTGATAGCTACTTGATTTTGAAAAAAATGAGAAGTACGTAACAAGTAGATTGTTTTTCTTCATACAAACTTTAAAGTTCCCAAAAAGTAGAAACAGAAACCAAAACAGTACTTTAAAGCTTTTTTTGAGTATTGGCTGAACTTGATAAAGAATGAAGTACCATGGACCTCGAAAAAGCATTTTGAACAGCAAAAAAGTTCCACAGAACTTTTGTACAGCTATATATGAACTTATTAGTTCGTTCCTTAAGTGATATTCGAACTTTTGGTTGCTTGGGAATATCATCAACATCGGTTAACATGAGATACTTTTTAAAATATTTGGCTTTTGAATTTCAAAATTCGATCAAAAATTGTACAGATTTTTAAATTTTCGATGCCGTAAAAACTTTACCCAGTATGCCTGATTGGCTCAATAATACAAACTTAATAGTGCATTTATTATCAGGTATTAACACTGTTGGTGTAAAAACATTTTTTAAATAAATATTTTATAAATCATTCACCAGTCTGTGCTCAAATGCGTCAAAATGCAAATCAAAGATGCATTACGAGTTTTTAAATCTCAATATTTCATCCATTCAGACGTATTCCAGCTAGTAGATTTTTTTGTAGTTTTTTTACCCCTAAATGTATGCATCACCCTTATGCTTTTTTAAAGCTGAAAATTCCAACAAAACCAAAAACTTCTGCAATTGTGTCGATTTTTGATAAGTTGTTACTTCACAAATATATCACAAATTTCAAAATTTTAAACGTTTGCATTTGTTTTTTTATTAAAAACAAAGTTTTCCGCAACTTACACCTTTTTCTTAGTAGGGTGGAGATCGCTTGTTTTTGTAAAATCAAAAATAATTGATGAAAGCAAGAATTTTTCTGACTACTTTGTATTAATTTTCTATTAACTTTTGATGTACAAGCGGTATGATTATCGGAGGGAAATAAATTTTTAGAAGCCATTGAGGTTGAAAAGTGTTGCGTGATGTCCCAGTTGACGGTGCTCTGAAACATGACAACATTTTTGGACAAAAAAAGCAAATTATCGTATATAAGAGTTTCACACCTGACTGTTTACAAATCGTACATTTCAAATGAAAGCAAATATATAGAGATAATTTGCATTTTTCGAATGCTTATTTGATCGTTAAAATTGGCGATGTATTTGATTTTTAGCTAAAAAAAACTCACAGAAAAAATATTTGAGTGATCAACTGTTCAATTCATTTGTATCATCTTTACAACAATGAAACACTAAATACATGTTTGAAAATTTAAAATCAAACTCATAACTTGTCAGGTCTCTTGTTCCGGAAAAAATAAAACATTCTCACCGAAGGCCACTTGTCTTGCCAGGGGGGCATATTTATCTTTGCAGCCCTCTACCTTATAAATTGGTTCAATTTCTATTTTATTGTCGTCACTAGCGAGCAGTGGTTGTTCCACGAAAGTTGAACCTTCACGCAACCACAACAATCCACAACATCGACAACAACAGCAGAAATAACAACATACACAACATAAACGATCGACAACAAATCGATGATTAGTTGGAAAACCACCGACCAGAAACTGGTTTTCCGATTGGAGACCAAACGAGTGATGATGTCCGACCGAAAGAAGATGAAGATCGCCATCATTATTCGTCATTCGTTCGGGGCAATCGTGCAATCATGATGGCAGTCCGATGACGATGACAACGATGATGATGACGATGACGATGTGGTGGACATCATAAAAAAAGACCAGAAAATCATCGCCCGGCAAAGAGCGACCGGAGTATTATTCCTCGACTCGAAAGCCATATAACATAAATTCCATCATCGGTCGGTTCCCCTTTCTGGTGCTGGCTGGCTAGTGCTGGTGTTCGTGTTTCACGTACATAAATATGTATTCTTTTACCGATGACCCGGGATTTCGCTAGGTTTTCTGCCTGCTGGACTTGGAAGCCCAACCCAGCTTGCAATTTTCGGTTCCGTTGTTCAATTTTTTTTAGAGCAAATAATCCTTATTCGGCTGAACAGCGATAAGCATTCCACTTGATTACATATTAAATTCATCTCTTGGATTGGTAAAGCTCAGAATCATTGTTTACTTTAGATAATGGCTCTTTTATTTTGAGTCACCTATAGTACAACAATATCTCTTCTATCTCCAATAAGCTTCATTAAACCTTTATGGTAATTCGTATTGAATGTATACAAGAGATGACAAGAGATGATAAGAGGTGACAAGACATGACAAGACAAGACATGACAAGACATGACAAGACATGACAAGACATGACAAGACATGACAAGACATGACAAGACATGACAAGACATGACAAGACATGACAAGACATGACAAGACATGACAAGACATGACAAGACATGACAAGACATGACAAGACATGACAAGATATGACAAGACATGACAAGACATGATAAGACATGACAAGATATGAAATTTTGTTGATTTGCATTCTCCAGTTTTTTTTTTCAATTCACCGACCAAAAATTTTCATTTAAAATCGGGCGCTGAATCCGAAAATGAAATTAAAAAATCTCAGTAGGAAAAATGCGGGCTAAATGCACATACTTAGGAAAAAACTCATTTTCTCCCATATTCCAATGAATAGGAGTCTGAAAACTTTTATAATTTTTGAGTATATGATTTTATAATAAAAGCAGTCAAAAAAGCTGATTTCCGAAACCGGACAAGCAAAATGCGCATATTTAACGAATCGGATTTTAAGCTATTTTGCACGAGGATGCAAAATATACTTTTCCATCAATAACTTATTTTCTTTATTGACTTATTGCTGTTTATGAATATTTTTCTTAAGATCTTAAGTTTAACTTATAATTCACCCGAAGACTGCAACATTATTGGACTTAAAACAGATGAGTAATTGCGTTCAAAGATTGTATTTTGGCCGCAAATTATCGTCTTACACCAAAGAGTACATTTTACTGTTGATGAGCAAATAAAGAGATTTAGTGTATTTTTTAAAATTTAGATTTAATATCTTCAATAATGTGATTTCTAAAAGTAAGATTCCGATCAAATGTGAGTCCCTAGTCTCTGTCTAGTATTTCCCCAGACAACCAGAAGTCGTATTTTGTTTTACAGATTACATCGTATAGAATGTTATTTATACTCATTTTCGTATATCTGTACCTACAATGTGCGGTCCATGCATATTCTTTATCGTTTTTTAAAGCATTGCATGATTTTATTACGACAAGAAGAGAGACTCGTATTTATGTACATATGAACTCGACCTCTGTGTACGACAATTCGCAAAAAATTCGTGAAACTACCGATATACGGTGATAGGCCGTGACTGAGAGATTTTGTCGTGCTATGCATAAAATAATTCGAAATAAAAAGCGTATATAACTGCATTGATTCGTAATAATGTGCATGCAATCGTATACCTTTGCAAATTAATTCGCATGTCTGATTTTCGTAAAACGTATTTGCTGGCAATCGTAAAAGAATACAAATAAGTTCAATAAAATCGTTTATGATAATGGGACATCAATGATTGGAATCGTATTAAAGGAGGCATCAAAATGTTGGTCTATTTTTAGATCATCGATGACGTGTTCTACGATTTAAAAGATTTAAGTTATAGAAATATACGATTTGCTTTTGGTTTAATGCCTTTGAAGCAAATCCCCTTGAATTTATATATTCCAGATAGCGTCGAGGAACCATCATGAGCTGCAGATCGTATGGTCAGGGGATCAAGCCCAGGTACTAACAATAACTTCATGAACGTTGAAAAAAATCAGCAATCAGACAAATAATAAATTTGTACGATATAAACTTGAATTTGACAGCAAAAAACGCATTTCTTTGAAATAATCTTATTTTTATTATTTTTGGGGATGAATTGGTTGGGGATGAATTTGGGCGTCAATTGGTTTAAAGTTAAAAAAAATAATAATTTTATTTTTATTCAACTGACGGAAAATGAGAACCCTGCATTCAAGTCGCAAAAGACGACCCAATAAGTCGTCAAATATTGTTACGAAAAATGTCGTATATTACAACCTCAATCATCTATATGATGATGTAAATTGTCATAGTATATTCCAAAAAGAATCAGGGTAGTCGTAAATGATGCGCATGACAAGTCGTACAAATCGTAATTTAATACAATCCAAATCAAGAATATGTTGGCTAATGTGCCTATATGGCCTCCAAAATGATACGTATATACTGGTTTTGCTACATTTTATGCGATATGTCTACACATATATTTGCACGTATATTTGCGTTGCCAATTCGATATACCCACTAAATGGTTGTCTGGGTCACGTGATCAGACCATTTTCATAGGTGTTGAAAATGATGACTGTACATTGTTTGATTTTCAAATTCGCAAAGCAGTCTGATTAATCCGAATATTAGATTATTATCTTTCCAACGTTTCGGTGCTTGTTGGCACCAACTTCAGGGAAAAATAATGTGTTTGTTCTTTGTTGCGGAGCTTAAGTTAAGAATATTGTTGGTTTGTTGGTCGATCGGTAGTTTGCACATGAGAATCGGTTTCATTTCGTTATCTTTGGCGGTCACAAAACAACTGTCAGTTGTTTTTCGACCGCTATGATAATGATGATAATGATAATAATGAAAAACCAAGCGAGTTGAGAGGAAAACTTGAAATCTAATTGCGAGTTGAAAGGACATCCTGAGTTATTGTTAAAAAAAAAACAAGCGAGTCGAGAAGACAGCTTGAAATCGAATGGCGAGTTGAGAGAATAGCCTTAGTAATTAATAAAAAAAACAAGTAGTTGAGAAGACAGCTTGAAATCGAATTGCGAGTTGAAAGGACAGCCTGAGTAATTGATAAAAAAAACTTACTAGTTGAGAGGACAGCTTGAAATCAAAAGGCAAGTCTAGAGTACAGCCTGAGTAATTGATGAGAAAACAAACTAGTTGAGAGAACAGTTTGAAATCAAAAGGCGAGTTGAGAGGACAGCCTGAGTAATTGTTAAAAAAATGAGAGTTGAGAAGACAGCTTGAAAACGAAAGGCAAGTCTAGAGGAGAGCCTGAGCAATTGAAAATAAAATAAGCGAGTCGAGAGGACAGCTTGAAATCGAAAGGTGATTTTTGAGCACAGCCTGAGTAAAATATGAAAAAAAAATTTGAGAGGACAGCTTGAAATCGAATGGCAAGTAGAGAGGACAGCTTGAAATCGAATAACGAGTTGAGAGGACAGCCTGAGTAATTGATGAAAAATCAAGCGAGTCAAGAGCACAGCTTGAAATTGATTAGCGAGTTGAGAGGACAGCCTGAGTAATTGTTGAAAAAACAAGCAAGTTGAGAGGACAGCTTGAAATCGAATGGTAAATTGAGAGGACAGCCTGAATAATTAATGGAAAAACAAACTATTTGAGAGGACAGCTTGAAATCGAAAGACGAGTCGAAAGGTCAGCCTGAGTAATTGATGACAAAACAAGCTAGTTAAGAAGACAGCAAAAAGCAAGTTTAGAGGACAGCCTAAGTAATTGTTAAAAAAGAACAAGTGAGTTGAGATGACAGCTTGATATCAAAAGGCGAGTTGCAAAAACAGCCTGAGTAATTGATGAAAAAACAAAATAGTTGAGAGGACCGCTTGACATCTAATGCGAGTTGAGAGGACATCCTGAGTAATTAATTAATAAAAAAAAACAAGCGAGTTGAGAGGACAACTTTAAATCGAATGGTGAGTTGAGAGGACAGCCTGAGTAATTGTTAAAAAAATAAACAAGTTGAGAAGACAGCTTGAAATCGAAAGGCGAGTCTAGAAGGAAGCCTTAGTAATTGTTAAAAAAAACAAGTGATTCAAGAGGACAGCTTGAATTCGAAAGGCGAGTTGAGGGGAGAGTCTGAGTAATTTATGAAAAAATAAGCGAGTTGTGAGGACAACTTGAGATGGAAAGGCGAATCTAAAGAACTGCCTGAGTAATTGATGATAAAACAAGTGAATCGAGAGAACAGCTTGAAACCAAAAGCGAGTTGAGAAGACAGCCTGAGTAATTGATGAAAAAACAAGCGAGTTGAGACGACAGCTCGAAATCGATTGGCGAGTTGAGAGGACAGCCTGAGTAGTTGTTAAAAAACAAGTGAGTTGAGAGTACAGCTTGAAATCGAACTAGCCAGTTGAAAGGACAGCTTAAAACGAATAACGAGTTGAGAGGAAAGCCTGAGTAATTGTTAAAAAAAACAAGTGAATTGAAAGGACAGCTTGAAATCGAAAGGCGAGTTTAGAGGATAGCCTGAGTAATTTATGAAAAACAAGCGAGTTGAGAGGACAGCTTGAAATCGAAAGGCTAGTTGGAAGGACAGCCTGAGCAATTGATGAATAAACAAACTAGTTGAGAGGACAGCTTGAAATCGAAAAGTGAGTTGAGAGGACAGCCTAAGTAACAGCTTTTTTTTCTTTTTGAGCAGGGAAATCGAAAGGCGAGTTGAAAGGACAGCCTGAGTATTTAATGATAAAACAAGCGAGTTGAGAGGAAAGCTTGAAATCGGAAGGCGAGTTGAGAGGACAGCCTGAGTGATTGATGGAAAAACAAACTAGTTGAGAGGACAGCTTGAAATCGAAAGGCGATTCTAGAGGACAGCGTAAGCAGTTGATGATAAAATAAGCGAGTAGAGTGGACAGCTTGAAATCCAAAGGCGAGTTGAGAGGACAGCCTGAGTAGTTAATGAAAAAATAAGTGAGTTGAGAAGTCAGCTTGAAATCGAAAGGTGAGGCTTGCGGACAGCCTGAGTAATTGTTAAAAAAAATAAAGCGAGTTGAGAGGACAGCTTGAAATCGACAGGCGAGTCTAGAGGACAGCCTGAGTAAATTGATGAAAAAATGATTGAGTCGAGAGGACAGCTTGAAATCGAAAGGCGAGTTGAGAGGACAGCCTGAGTAATTAATGTTTAAACAAAATAGTTTAGAGGACAGCTTGAAATCAAAAGGCTTGTTGAAAGGACAGCCTGAGTAATTGTTAGAATAAAACTAGTGAGTTGAGGGGACAGCTTGAAATCGAAAGGTTAGTTGAGAAGACAGCCTGAGTAATTAATGAAACAACAAGCAAGTTGAGAGGACAACTTCAAATCGAATGGCGAGTTGAGAAGACAGCCTGAGTAATTGATGATAAAACAAGCGAATCGAGAGGACAGCTTGAAATCAAAAGGCGAGCTGAATGGACAGCCTGAGTAAGTGATGAAAAAACAAATTAGTTTTGAGGATAGCTTGAAATCGAAAGGCGAGTTGAAAGGACATCCTGATTAATTGATGAAAAAACAATAGAATTGAGAGGACAGCTTGAAATTCAATGGCGGGTTGAGAGGACAGCCTGAGTAATTGATGAAATAACATACGAGTTTAGTGGACAGCTTGAAAGAGAGGACAGTCTTAGTAATTGTTGAAAATCAAGCGAGTTGAGAGGGCAGCCTGAGTGATTAATGAAAAATCAAACGAGTTGTGAGGACAGCTTGAAATCGAAAAACGAGTCTAGAGAACAGCCTGAGTAATTAATGAAAAACAAGCAAGTTGAGAGAAAAGCTTGTTATCGAAAAGCGAGTTTAGAAAACAGCCTGATTGATGAAAATACAAGCGAGTTGAGATGACAGCAAAAAATTTATAGGAGAGTAAAGAGGACAGCCTGAGTAATTCAAATTTAAACAAGCGAGTTGAGAAGACAGCTTGAAATCGAAAGGCGAGCCTAGAGGACAGCCGGAGCACTTGATGATAAAATAAGCGCGTCGAGAGGACAGCTTGAAAGAGAGGACAGCTTGAAAGAGAGGACAGCTTGAAAGAGAGGACAGCCTGGGTATTTGATGGAAAAACAAGCGAGGCGAGAGGACAGCTTGAAATCGAAAGGCGAGTTGAGAGGACAGCCTGAGTAATTGTTAAAAAAACAAAGCGAATCTAGAGGACAGCTTAAAAACGAAAAGCGATTCTAGAGTACAGTCTGAGTAATTTAAATATAAACAAGCGAGTTGAGAAGACAGCTTGAAATCGAAAGGCGAGTCTAGAAGACAGCCCGAGAAATTAACGAAAAAACAAAATAGTTGAGAGGACAGCTTAAACCTAAAGGCAAGTTAAGAAGACAGCTTTAGAAATTGATGATAAAACAAACTAGTTGAGAGGACAGCTTGAAATCGAAAGGCAGTTTAGAGGATAGCCTGAGTAATTTATGAAAAACAAGTGAGTTGAGAGGACAGCTTGAAATCGAAAGGCTAGTTAGAAGGACAGCCTGAGTAATTGATGAATGAACAAACTAGTTGAGAGGACAGCTTGAAATCGAATGACGAGTTGAGAGGACAGCTTGAAATCAAATGGCTAGCTGTGTGGACAGCCTGAGTAATTGTTAAAAAAAACAAGTGAGCTGAGAGGGCAGCTTGAAATCTTAAGACGGGTCTATAGGACAGCCTGAGCAATTGGTGATAATATAAGCGGGTCGAGAGGACAGCTGGAAATCGAAAGGCGAGTTGAGAAAGTAGCCTGAGTAATAAATGAAAAATAAGCGAGTTGAGAGTACAGCTTGAAATCAATAGGCTAGTTCAAAGGACAGCCTGAGTTATTAATGAAAGAACAAGCGAATTGGGGGGACAGCATAAAATTTGAAGACGAGTTGAGAGGACAGCTTGAGTAATTGTTAAAAAAAAACAAGCGAGTCGAGAGGACAGTTTGAAATCGAATGGCGAGTTAAGAGGACAGCCTGAGTAATTATTGAGAAAACAAGCAAGTTGAGAGAATAGCATCAAATCAAAAGGCAGAGGAGTTGAGTTGAGAGAACCGCCTGAGTAATTAATGAAAAAAACAAGCGAGTTGAGAGAACAGCTTGAAATCGAAAGGCGATTCTAGAGGGCAGCCTGAGTAATTGTTAAAAAACAAGCGAGTCGAAAAAACAGCTTGAAATCGAAAGGCGAGTTTAGAGGACAGCCTGAGAAATTGTTAAAAAACAAGCGAGTTGAGAAGACAGCTTGAATTCGGAAAGCGTGTCTAGAGGACAGCCTGAGTAATTAAAAAAATAAAACAAACAAACGAGTTGAGAAGACAGCTTGAAATCGGAAGGCGAGTTGAGAAGACAGCCTGAGTCGAGAGGATTGCTTAAAATCGAAAGGTGAATTGAGAGGACAGCCTGAGTTACTGATAAAAATTCCATTTGATATAATAGGATAGGATAGTTCCAACAAATTGTCTTGAAATTCAAGTGCATCAAGTGCTGTCTTTGAAAAAGCAAATTGAGTTAAAAGCTTGAAATGTGTTAAGAGAATACCATTACAGCATGTTAAGAGAACAGCTTCAGTTTCTTAAAAAAAATCAATGACCAATGTTGTGAATAGTATGAGATGAAAGTAAACCGTGACAAAATTGAGAGAATTAGTTGGATTCAATGTTTCAAATTCCGAGTCGGGAGGACAGCTTAAAAGTGGAAAAGGCGAGTCAAGAGGACAGTCAAAGCATCTCACCAATTAGAACAAGTGAGTTGAAAGCACAGCTTGAGAAAAAAATGTTTTGGGAAATATGACATACTGGCTTTATCAATTCTACTCAGAGTTCAAATTTTTAATTGCTTAATTGTAACAATTATGTTATTTATTGTATATGATATTGCCAACAGTGTATTAAATTTGTGAAATGTAAACAAACAAAATATATGTAGTTCTATTTGCCTAGAAGAAAATCCTATAGTTTTAAATTTTATTGATGGTTCCGCGCTTTCAATTTTTATGACAAAAAGCTGGTTTCCAAAAATTATTTTTCAACATTCAGTTATATTCTCTTTAGTATTTTAGACGATAGTTGACTTATCCAATTTATTAGTAGCTTAAATAATCTCAATTTTTAATTTACGGTTTTCAATTGATCATCCGTAACGAAACTCTGTTGGTTCGGCGCAGTATTTTGACGCTCGTTTCCTGCAACCACTTCTTCGATTTGAGTCCCTTACTTCAAACAATTAAAAATACCCCTACTGAAATTGGATTAAGGTTTTTCAATTACACAAATCAACGGCTCCTTTCAAATCGATATCTCGCAGCTGAAGCTGTCGACAAACTAAATATAAATACCGAAAAGTAGATAATCACAATTAACGAGCTGGGATGATGATGGTGATGGTAGCCGCAACAGGAGGGCAAAAGCAAACTAACCCAACTGTTCGTGAAATTGATCCTGGAGTTTTTCAGCAAGAATAACGCCGGTTTTATATTGCTTCAAGCTCAAACTGCAATTTATTGGCATGTTAGTAATTGAATTCAAGTTAGATAATTTTATGCTTACAATTTAATCTCCTACTACAATTTGTATTTCACGAACCAAACTTCGGTTAATACGCTCCGTTTTCAACTAGAACTATACAAATATTGTTTATTAATTTGGCAAATAAAGATCTTTAAATATAATACTTGAAACGTGCTGGTACTCTACAATGACGATTGTAAATAATGACTTGCAAAATTTTCTGACAACCTATCTCGAATATGCGGCGTCGCGACGCCTCCTTATCACTGTTATCAAATTACTGTCAAAGCTGTTTCTGGGTCGTCCGAGGGGCTAGCTTGTGCACAACATCCTCCCCCGCATGTCGAAAGAACGTTCCGTTCGGCGTCATGTTCACTTTACATCCAAAAGCGCAAGTTTAGTACAAGGACGACTCAAAACTCCACCGCTTATCTGTATATCTGCCATCCGGGATACACCGTCCTTTCCTGGATACATCTTAATCACTCGACCCCTGATCCATCGGTTACGCGCACCCTCATCGGCAATTACTACTAACTCCCCATCATTGATTGGACGAACATCTTCAAACCACTTTGTTCGTCTTGTAATGGTCGGCAAATATTCCACCACCCATCGCTGCCAAAAGATTTGCAAAACTCGTTGAATAAGGTCCCAGCTACACCTTATAACCGTTCCCTTCAGGATAGGCCTTTTAACACCCTGCCGTACTCCTTTGGACCCCAACATCAAAAAATGGTTGGGGGTTAAAGATTCCTCGTTTTCCGACCTAATAGGGATGAATGTCAGCGGTCTAGAATTTATCATATGTTCAGCTTCAATTAGAACCGTTAGGAAGGATTCTTCATCGAATTTATCAACCGTAGGGACCGATTTCAAAGCAGTTTTTACGGATCGGACCATCCGTTCCCAACATCCGCCCATGTGGGGTGCCGCTGGTGGTATGAAATACCATTGGGTTCTGGTGTCGGTGAATGTACTACCCAGCTCGTTGTTGATCGCTTTCAGTTCCGTTCTAAGTTCACGACTAACGCCTAGGAAATTTGTTCCGTTGTCCGTGTAAATCTCCTCAGGAGCTCCTCTACGTGCGACAAATCTACGGATAGCTTTTTTGCATGAATCGGATGACATGTTGGCAGCAACTTCGAGGTGAACCGCTCTCAAAGTCAAACAGGTGAAGAGCACTACCCATCGTTTGACCGCTTTTCTTCCTATTTTAATCAGATATGGTCCAAAGTAGTCGATTCCGGTAAAGGTGAATGGACGTACAAACGGTGTGAGTCTTACGCGTGGGAGCGGACCCATTTTCGGCGCTACAGGTGACGCTTTGTAGACTTTACACCATTGACATGCTTTTTTGACTTTCTTCAACTCGACTCGTAGTCTCGGTATTCTGAATCGTTGCCTAAGCTCATTGACGACAGTTTCATCATTCGCGTGCCCATAATTTCGATGATACCAATCCAGTACAAGGTAAGTGATCCTATGATCTCTGGGTAGGATGATCGGGTACTTAGCATCATATTCCATCCAATCAGCCGCCTGCATTCGACCATCTACGCGAATCACACCAAACTCGTCGATAGTTGGGCCCATGGAAGATATGGAACTAGATTTTGAAATCTTTCTCCTGTTCGGAACGCTCGTTTGATTATTATGTCGGAGTATATCTACCTCTTTCGGAAAGGAATCATTTTGTGCAATTCTCCACAATGCACGCTCAGCCCTCTTCAAGTGATCGCTATTCATACCAATAGTGTTGATCTGCTTGCCCAGAAACTTCTTCAAATAACAGTCTTCAAAGTAATGAATGTAGCCCGTCACGCGCAGAAGGCGTTCCCATTTAGAAAAGCGGTTGATGTCGATTATAGGAACTCGTGCCACATGAGCATGGACACTATCGATGCGTAACTCTTCTTTACTAACTTCAGCGTAGACGATACGATCTTTCGGCCATTCGTTTTCATCCAGCTCGTAGAGGAATTCCGGTGCCTTATACCATCGACTTTCAGCGTCAAACGAAGGTCCTTTTCCCCACTTCGTAGCCTCATCAGCGACATTAAGGCGTGTGGGGACCCATCTCCATTCTTCAATTTTGGATAATTCAAGTATCTCATTGATTCGATGAGCTACAAATCGGTTATAGCGACGCATATCTGACCGTATCCATGACAGTACTGTAGTTGAGTCACTCCAGAAAAGGACTTCATGGATAGTGAGGGTGTGTTCCTCTTCTATAACCTTTCTCAGTCGAGCTCCTATCAAGGCCGCAAGCAGCTCAAGACGAGGAATAGATAAAATCTTTAACGGTGCAACCTTTGTTTTCGAGGATACCAGAGCACATCGAACCTTATTATCTTCTACGACTCGCAAATAGGCTACAGCTGCATACGCCTGCTCACTCGCGTCGACAAATATGTGCAGCTGAACGTTGTCATACGTGTTTTTTGTGGATCCGGGAAAATAACATCGTTTAATCTTTAAACATTCTATACCAGGTAATGCACTGAGCCACAGTTTCCATTTGGTGAAAATCTCTTCAGGTATTTTATCGTCCCATGCAACTTTCTCTCGCCACACCTCCTGAATAATTATTTTTCCGTGGATCGTAAAAGCAGAAATTAGACCCAAGGGATCATACAAACTCATAACTAGCTTCAATAACTGCCGTTTTGTTGGAACAGTTTCACAATTAATTAAATCTGCAATCTCTTTGCTAAATTGTACTGGAAAAGAGAACACATCAGAGGATGGTTGCCAAATCATCCCTAACAAACGTTGGCCTTCTGACTCATCACCAAACTGCATGTTCTTAACAACTGTTGGGTTGTTGGCACCGATTTGTTGTAGAACTTCATTGCGATTTGAAATCCAATTAACAATTTCAAATTTACCTTTAGAATGGACTTCTGTCACCTGCAAGGCTAACTCCACCGCTTCCTCGACCGTGTCAACGCATTGTACGTAGTCGTCTACGTAATGCCACCGTGTGATTGCGTCCGCTGCTCTCGGATAATCTCGTTGATATTCTGCCGCATTTAGATTTTTCACGAACTGTGCATGTGCAGGCGAGCACGTAGCACCAAAGATGGCCACATCCATCACCATGATGTCCAAGGGTTTGTCCGGAGAATCTCGCCATAGAAACAACTGGGCACTACGATCTTCAGGGCGCACCAATATCTGGTGAAACATCTCTCTAATATCCGCTGCAATGGCTACTTCACGCTCTCGATACCGAAAAAGTATAGATAAAAGAGATGTTAGAAGATCGGGACCTTTCATGAGCATGCTGTTTAATGATACACCATCGACCTTAGCAGCTGCGTCCCATATTAGCCGCACCTTCTCAGGCTTTTTTGGGTTCAGCACTACCCCCATGGGTAAAAACCACGTACGGCGAAGATCGAAACTTTCAAATTCGGCCTGGGTGGCTTTATGCGCATAACCTTTAAGCTGATAATCTGCAATCTGTTGACGAATTTTGTCATACAGGGCAGGATTTTTCGTAAGTCTTCTCTCCAAACATTTCCAGCGTTTCTCAGCCATCGGTCGACTGTCGGGGAATTCAATGTAATTATATTTCCATAATAAACTAACCTCGAATCGGCCACTTGATGTTCGTTTTGTTGTCTCAGATAATATTTTATAAGCTCGTTGGTCTTCAAGGGTCTGCAACTCTGGGGCAGCTCGTATGCCCAAACTTTCGATCGAGAAGAAGTTTTTAACAAATTCGTGTAAATTGTCATCAGATTTTGTAGCACAGATGTGTAACTGGTGATGGGGCAACGTATTCGCTCTTCGTGGTACACGACCGAAGATTGACCACCCAATCCGTGTTTTGGTAGCAACTGGCTCACCCTGTCTGCCTTCTCTGGCTTTCAATGGCATAATCAAATGAGCATTATTTAGTCCGATGAGTAGTCTCGGCACTGCAGATTCATAGCTTGTTACTGGTAAACCTTGTAGATGTGGATATTCTTGAGACATTCTGTCGAAATGCAAACTTTGTTCAGGTAGATCAAGACTCTCAACAGTGTATACTTCTGATAGTTTATGACGCCTAGCGTCGCTAGTTTCAGCTATCTCAAATTCCATAATTCGAGTATTAGAGATGTTCTTGTTTACTCCCCCAGTCCACTGGATGCAAAGCGACGTTGTAATTCCGTCGCCACCTAGTTCGTCTGCTAGCGATTCCTCTAACATCGTGACAGAAGATCCGTCGTCCAAAAATGCAAAGGTTTGCACATTGCCTTTGCTACCAAAAAGCGTTACCGGTAGCAAGCGAAAGAGAATAGATGATGTAACCTCACGATGTATAGACACGGTGGCATGTTGTCTCGCAGATGTACTCTCTTGTGGATCGAAATGTAATAAACGATGATGTTTCTTCGAACAGTCGTTTATCCCGCAAACTTCTCCTTTACACGGCCACCTACTATGGGCCACAAGACAGCGTCTACAGAGCTTATTGTTTTGTTTAATTAGCTTCCAACGTTCATCTGTACTCATATTTTGGAACTTGAAACATTTTTCTAATGGGTGAGCGAATTTTTGACACGCGACGCATGGTTTCAGTGCAACATGGTTCAGCTGTTCTGTTTGACTCGATTCGGGTTGTTCCGAGTCATCGACGATTTCAGCGTGCGTGTGAACAAATTCTCTTCCCTTGCTTCTTGATGTTGCATTGTTGATTCCGCCGTTCATTACTAAGCGGCTGGTGGCGGTAGTTATGTATTGCATGTATTTGGAGAATACATTAAGATCTACGAGCGGGAACTGCGTCTGATACAACGCCCAGTTGAATTGAGCTGTAGGTGGTAATTTATCTACGAGTTCCTTGAGCAGAGTAGGGTCAGATAAATGGTTCTGCAATCCTACGGCTTTAAGATGGCTACACATGTTTTGTACAACTAATCCAAAATTCATCAGCATGTCTAATCGGTGTTCTTTCGGGGCTGGAGTACTGCGTACCTTGTTGACCATGTGATGTACGATCTGTTCCGGTCGACCAAATAAAGTTTTAAGCGTCTCGATTACTTCCGGAACCGTCGAAGGGTGCAACAGGAAACTGCTCACGGCTTCTTTAGCATTTCCTCTCAAACTCTGTTGCAGGCGAAGAAGATTTTCCGAATTTGAAAAACCGCATAATTCGGTGGAGTGCTGATAGCTACTATAAAAGAGCGGCCAATCCACAGGATCTCCGCTAAACACAGGAAGTTCTTTCCTCCCCACGTGGCGGGCTGCTAACTGCTGCGATGTTGGCCCGGAAAGGTGGTCACGAACGTGGTTTGTTTCATACGATGGATTCACAATAGGGGCAACTGGAGTGGGAGGATATGGTGGTTGCTGAGGTAGCATGGGTGGTGTAACTTCAGGGAAATCGTAACAGGGGGTTCTTCTCCCGATGGGTGTGCTTATATTTTCATACATCGATGCATTGATAGGTTTTTCAAAGGGATTATGTTGTGTAAATAATTCACTTACCGATGGTGCATCGTTTTGGGGGAGGGTATTGTTACCTGCCGCTGGTTGACAATTCTGGTAATACACAGGTCCGATGTTCATTTCCGGTGATAAAGTCTTGTTGGGTTGAGAAAATTGATTTAGCCGACTCATAAGTTGCTGTTCAACAAGACGCAATCGACTCAATTCACGATCACGCTCTTCCAGCGCTCTCTCTGTTTGCTTCCGATGTTCGATACGCTCTTCTTCCTGAGATCGTATTTGCCTACGATACTCCGCTTCCCGTTTCTGCATTTCCTCCGCATCCGCGCGTCGTTGTTGTTCAACTAACTTCAACTGCTGCATCAATTCGATTTCACGCTTTCGACGAATATCGTTTTCCTGGGCATGTTGTTGTTGTAAATTTTGTACACGACGAAGGTTGTCGATTTCAAGCCGCCACTTGTCGAATGTAGGTTGGGATGGCTTCGGATAGGCTCCAGTTCTTTGATCGTTGGATTCCACATCCTTTAGAAGACGTAGAAAAGGTTGTATGTCAACTAACGGGATTCTAGCGGCATCGTCGGTAGCAGCAGACTCATTGTCCTGACACTCTCCTACGGAAATACTGCCGGTTGTTCGTTGCAGGGATGTGCGATCTAAATCCACAATCCAACTAGCCAGATCAAGAACAACTGCTGCGGGAGTTTTCTCCTCACTTTCGATGGGTTTTGTTAATGGGGTCGACGTTTGAGGGCCACCAAGCTGGCTCACTAGCGTAGGTTCAACTGCTCTCCCGGAATCAATGGCCTTGGCAGATTCTGACGGCATTGTAACGACGTCCCGGTTGGATCTTTCAACGGTTCTTGACTGATCCTTAACCCAATCTGTTACCCGGCAGGATCCGGCTTGACTACTGCGTTTACTCCGAGCACTATCTCTTTCATTCTCTTCATCCTGCTGTTCAAGCAGTTTATATTTTTTGTTTAGATAAGTTTTATCTCGATCCATCTGCGCCTTGGCTGCTGTTTCGTGCAGCTTCCGCTCTTCTTCCAACCGTTCCAAATCACGAGCTATACGAGCTCGACGAGAGCTGCTAGCTGTGGATTCAGCCGTGATTGAACTAGGTGCTGGTGGAGGGATCCGGGGCCTGCACATCACGCACCGATACGCTATCTCGTGGGCGTTGGCAGTAGTTACACCGGCACACTTGAAATGTTCCCATCCTTGGCAACCCATACACTGAACCATGAATTTATCAGCATCATTCCGTTGATCGCAAGAAATACAGTCCCGCTCGTGACCTCGATTTGCCTCAACGAAAGTTGCCTCGAAGAGTATACCGCAATTCTCAGAGGCGTGGGACGATGCAATTTGTAGGTTAGCTTTCATTGCCTCTCGAATTGCCTTAGTCTGCGATCGGGTTTGCCGCTGATGCTGGTTGGAAGCCATGGTACTTCTGGATAAATTTTTGAGTTTGTTCGTGAAATTGATCCTGGAGTTTTTCAGCAAGAATAACGCCGGTTTTATATTGCTTCAAGCTCAAACTGCAATTTATTGGCATGTTAGTAATTGAATTCAAGTTAGATAATTTTATGCTTACAATTTAATCTCCTACTACAATTTGTATTTCACGAACCAAACTTCGGTTAATACGCTCCGTTTTCAACTAGAACTATACAAATATTGTTTATTAATTTGGCAAATAAAGATCTTTAAATATAATACTTGAAACGTGCTGGTACTCTACAATGACGATTGTAAATAATGACTTGCAAAATTTTCTGACAACCTATCTCGAATATGCGGCGTCGCGACGCCTCCTTATCACTGTTATCAAATTACTGTCAAAGCTGTTTCTGGGTCGTCCGAGGGGCTAGCTTGTGCACAACACCAACAAACAAATAACATATGAAGGCAGAAATAATGTTGCACAATCACACAAGCACAGAACCACGTGGCATTCGAGGGAAAATTTGTGCTGGTTGTTATTCTGAGCTAGAGAACAAAGAACAGTTTTGAACAGGCCCAGACCGATTCATTGCGATCCGTCAGAATGAATTGCCAGGCCATCATGACGAATATGGAATCAAAGAGAGGAAATGTTGTTAACCTAAGAAGAAAATAAAATATAGCAACGCGAGAAAAAATAACAAGCACACACATTTATCTACAGAACCCCGAAATGCTTGTTGCGAAATGGCCTTTCGAGGGGGGAGTGCTTAGGAAAAATTGGGCAGAAATTAAAAGCTGAAAATAATAGCTGGGCTTTGTTGTTGTTCTTGTTGTTGCGTCCGGACTTTAGGTTGATGATACGATACATACCTTAAGTGGAAATGGTGGATGGCTGCGGTTGTTGGCTTCTCATATTTCGATATGAGAACTCGAGTGCCCGAGGGGCTTTTCGAAGCCCGCACAAACATATGGGAGGGAATTTGGCTTTACGCGAAGAGGTACGGATTTCAAGATGTTCTTCTGAGTTGAACAAAGAATCGAACCCGGTGGAATCCAGGAAAGCAAACATAGCACAACAGAACACGGAACCCGGCAGAACACAAGGCGCGGTCGAAGATCTCCAGGGCTGACCCGGGCTCTGCTGTTGTTGAAATAATTCCTAACAAAAACATTTAGCTTGGAGGGCGGAAGTGCGAGAGGCGAAAAAGCGAACAAGAGAAGGTGAGATAGAGCGAAACAAAAACAACGGAAAACATAAACCTGCGGGAAGTCGCTCGGGGTCAAGTGTGCTGAATATCAGTGAGAACATCTTTTACACGCTTTGATGAAAGGTATTTGTTCTTTGTTGATAAGAGATCTGAGTAGTGTTAACATTTCGGGAAGAAGTGTGCGTATTCTTAGGAAATTTGTTGCGGAATATTCCTTTTGTTATAATTGTTATAAACCATATGTATAACCAGGAAGATATTAAAACTTGAATAAGGAATCTACATTAGAGTGGCAGCCGAATAAGTCATGTAAAATTTCATAAAGAGTATGCTCAAATCAGAAGATTGTTTTGATTAGGTCGTATGAGCCACCTAACGTGTTTCGAGAAAATCGTTGTATAAGTTTTGTAACCTATTTTTAACTCTTCAGTTTAAAATTTCGCTCAGAATTATCCATAGACATCGGAATGCGAAGCGAAAATAAATCAGAATGTTGCTAGTGTATTCGATTCAGGCTTAAATTCAGTTGTAGGAGTAAACAAGATTTTTGGTATTGCGAAATTGGCTCATAGATCGTTTTGCATATTGGCAAATTTTATCTTAAAATTTATTTCATGTGTCTTAAACTAAGCTTATTCTGACTAACATGCTTCAGTTTGCAAAGTTGTGCAATTCATAACATCTGTTTTGGAGGAATTCTTCATGTGTAAAGCACTTCAAAGTAAAGCATAAAAAAGAGTACTTACGTTTAAATCTCTGGAGTTTTGCCTAAGCCTTTGCAGGTGATACGCGCTCTTCAAAATCTCCGGTGTCAACAAAACGCTTCTAGTTTTGTTGGCGGTCACTGCGATGCTGGGTTGCCAGATGCCCAGATTTGTCTGTAAAACACAGACTTTTAACCCTTAACCTTTCAGATATTGGTCAGAAACAGATTTTGCCCAGATTTTTCCTCAGAATGCCCAGATTTTGCAGACTTTCGAAATTAAGTGATGAAATCAATATTCATGTGCCGGATACGATGCGTAAGTGTTAGGTTATACATAAAAACTCGCTAGTTATAGTGGTATTTCACCAATTTTTAAATTAGATTAGCATGGTACGTGGTAGGAAACACTGTTTATTGTATAGTTCACAACTAGAAAATAATCAGAATAAAAAACCACACAAACCCCCCCTCACACGCATCGCAAAAATTTTGGTTTGATATCTAATTTCTGATTTATCTCACAGACTACACAGACTTTTTTCTCCAAATTGTCCAGATTTTTCATCCTCAACACCTGGCATCCCTGCTGCGATGAAGAAAATTAAAGCCAAAAATTTGTCCAGCCGAAAAAATACCGCTTCTTGAACGTACCTTGCAATTGCACTCTCACTAACGATTTACTATTAACTTTTTGAACGATTTAACACTCCCCGAAGCATTTTCTAGGAAAATGCATTAGGTAGCAAA
Organism: Uranotaenia lowii; assembly: GCF_029784155.1. Lineage (NCBI taxonomy): Eukaryota > Metazoa > Arthropoda > Insecta > Diptera > Culicidae > Uranotaenia > Uranotaenia lowii. Next base: position 229,869,056 of record NC_073693.1, on the reverse strand, counting down.
AACCAACACACCGAACAATTAGGCATTTCCTTACTTGTCAGACGAACAGCTGATTTTTCATGTTTGTGGTGGTAGGGTAAACATAACAACAACATTAGGCATGTTCAATGACCAGACGAAATAAAATTGACTATGCGATTGTAGTGGTTTTGCGAGCGCGCCTTGGTGAGGAGAAAATAAATTCTTTATTTAATTAATTGTAAATTCATAACAAGTTAAGACATGATGTATGGTAGGTGTGTATGTATGTTGATGCTTTCAATTTAAGAAGTTTTTTAAAAGAAAGCATTGAACAGTGCCAATCAACAAAGATCAAAATGGCGACCAGTTGGTGATTACTTTTTCAAAACAAAAACAAAAAGTTACCCTACAACAATGTGTCTCAGGAAATACTGTATTACTTTGCGACCGCCAATCCAGTGCAGTGCAATCATTTTGAAGAATTTATTCATTTATCAAATGCAACGGAGTTTTTACCTAACATAGAATACATGTTTAGGTATCAATCGTTTGCAGTCAATAACTCAATATTGTAATATTGGTTCATAAGACGTAATCAAAACTTACTTTAGAAATGATTAAAACGTCGAGATCCGGTGCTCTCTCAAAAAATAAGTTTTGGCCAAAAATCATCTTTCTGAGATTTAACCTTTTCGAAAAACCGATGGCAAAAAACACTAGCCAAGATAAACTGTGCGTGTGTATGTAGACCGGCTGGCAATAGAAAACTATTTCTTATTTCCCATTTCCTTCCTATTTCCCTCTCATTCTCTACCCTTTCCCATCAAAGACGAAGGAGGATGAAAAAAATATACCGACCAAACAGTATTCTTCCGTTTGCTAACCGACTCAGATCGTAAAATGGGTAAGATATCGGACTGGTAAGCCGAGATGAGATGTTGCAGTGAGTTCAATTCTCACTATATAAATTCTTTTGGATGAATTATCCTATAGGATTAAAATCTCATAAAATGTTTTTCTTGTTTCGTTTGAATGTAGTGGTCATGCATCATTTTGCTTGAGAGCTCGAGTATTTATGCCAGTAGTGTATTTCCAATCATATCATCTTTGGTACAGTACACTTCTCAGCGCATTTTCGGCACTTAGATTTTTTACATTTGCATTGGATTTTTGCAACCACTTCTATAGGTGTACTTTGACTATTTTATAAATATTTTTATAAACACCACAAAAAATATTTAAAGGTATATGGTGAATGATGACTCTGAAGATGAATGTGCATTAAAATTATGGAACTTTTTCTTCTTTACATCATTGGAATCTCAAGCAATATGCAAATCCAAAAATGGATGCAAAGCGATGGTCAATATATTTTCCAGAAATAGAACGCACATTCACATGAGTGTTTTGCTATATATTTTGACCTCAGGAATGAGACGATGTTCTCGAGTTTTATAGAATGTAGGTAAATTGAGTTTTTCTGAAGCTTCAATCGAGTTCCATGAATTTTATCTTTATACTTACAAGACAAAACGTGTATTTTAGTTACACTAATGACATCCACGAGAAAATAAACTGGGAATGCCAGATTTTTTTAAGGTTTGACCATTTTAACAGAATTTCTATATGTTGAGATAACTTTTTTGCTTCATCATATTTTATATTTATTTTAATATGATTTGCTAACGTACCTATTTGCAATAAGAAGAAAAATAGTTTATAGTGCATTGCACAATAATTTTAGAAAAAGTTCATAATTGTTATTGAATTAAAGTTTAGAAGAAAAAAAATTATTTGCAAATATTTCAAGAACCGACAGCCCACTTTGATTTTTTCTTTCCACGGTCATTAATCATAAAAATCCTCAGAAAACACCTAAAAGATGTATACTGGCGTAGACAACGGGCCTACTACTATGAAGCGGTAGATACAGATAGAGTTGCATCTACCGCCCGTGAGGAACAAAAATTTGATATGTGATGATATGCTTTCAAATAAATTCTACCCGCTCATTTTCAACATCTTTCATTTCATCTAACCTTCTATCCACCTATATAAAAAAAATCCCAATCTTTAGATGTCCCTACTAAAAAGAACATAATTTTTCACCGCTAGGCCGATAAATTAAATCTACAAACATAAATTACGATGATTTATCCTTCATAAAATTATTGTTTTCAACTTTTGAATCTTTTCGTGGTTGTTGAACATTTTTTTCAACTTTATCTTTGCGAATGGATGTTCAACCTTATAATGAAACAGGAATAACATAAGAGTTACTTTCTTAAATAGAAACATTTCATTTATAAATTCACCATGAATTGTCGTACAAATGGCGCTAATAAATGAAATTAATAAGAGTCGTAATTGAATACATACAAACCAATTTTGATTTCTGAAAATTACTAAGTAAACTAATCCTTTTTAAAAAAGCTTTCCTATGATCAAATATTCGAAACATTGAACACTGTCGAAAACGATTTCCGTTTCACGGGGTAATGGTTTTTTAAAACATCTGAAATGATATCATTAGGATTTGAAAACAGATCGGAAACAGCTTATAGCTATCTGTTACGCAATGCGCGACCATGCCTCCTATTCCAATCAGCTCCCTACTAGAAGACGGCTCCACTGGTTACTAGAAATGTAAGAAGTGTAGGACAGCATAGCAAAGAGAAGTAAACAATAAGAAGCTAGATCTGTCAATCATTGACTTAACTAAATTAAGCAAGTCATCATTGGAGTAAGAAGCGAATTTAGAATTGCTGTGCTGATTTAGTTAGATAACTCATTATTTGCAAACTTCTACAGTACTTCAATACCTTTAAAACGCTTAGAGATGTGAACTAAAATACCAAAAGGTTAGTGACACGAGACCAGAAGTGAAGGAACCGTAGTTTAACAAGATTTCGATTAATCAGGACACGACCGACAACAGTCAGAGCTACTATCGATCGTACCGTTGGTACCGTATAGGACTGAATACCGGATAGACGGCAAATACAGAAAGAAACACTAAACGTAAGTCACCATTAAACATTAAAAAACTACTGTAACATCAATTATAATCCACAAGCACAATATTGTAACAACGAATATGTATCAATTTCAGGAGAAATTTAACGATCATAATAAAAATCAGTTCAAATTTGCGGAACAGTTTCTGTCTTGTGGTTCTTACGGGAACACTATCAATCGGATGTTAAACTACAACTTTTGGAACGTTTTGTGTTCATTCATCCTCCACAGCAGCGCGTATGGCACTTGTTCGGAATAACCCCGTGTTCATGATTACCACACTTGACCCTATAGATTATCTTGTTTTCCACTAAAAGGCATTCTAATGTTGACATTTTGGTCAATTTCGAGATGACTTACTGTTGTAAGCCAGTTATTTCACTGAATAACTTTTATGAAGTCTCGGTTTCTTAAAAACGGTTTAAAGATGCCACTAAAAGTTATATAAGGCTATGATCATTTAGTATCCGGGCAGTTACAAACGTGTGTATTTTAAAAACTACTCATTTGATCGAAAAACTTTCTATGGAGAAAATAAAGGTGTTAATATGACATTTAAACTAAAAATATGCGCCCTCCTAAATAGGAGAGAGCGTATACTTGGGGCAAAGTTAATAAGCGCACAAGAAATATGGTTGCATATCAGCCCTAAGAAGGTTATATCATACATCTTTGATATCATACCCGATTGGGATAAAATGCTTAGTCAGCAATCAACTGTCACTTCAACCCATAGTGCAGGTGAGCCTGATAGCATATATTAACGCGGGGTAATTACCACAATAGATCAACTACTGGTCGCAGTGGGCTCTCTTCTACAAGGATAAAAACTTAAAATATAAAAAAAAATATTTATCAATGATTTCAAGAAATACTCTAACTTTTTCATAAAATCAATTTTTCATCTATACATACTTTTTTCAGTCATGTTTTGATTTATTTTTTTTACCACAGAACCAAAACCTTTGCGAAATCATGATATTTTACACAAACCCACCTGGAAAAAGCAATTGGAATCTGGTTGGAACCTTTTCATGAGTTGGTATCTCGAAGAAATTGATCTCTTAAATCCAGTTTTAACATATTTTTTTTTTGTCCATCAGAACACATCTGTCATATTGCGTAAACACCGGATGCACAGATTGCGATCTTTGGATCTGATCATTATTAGTTATTTACTTGGTGTCTACTAGTCAGGCAAAACTTTTTGCCTCTGCCGGAAATGGATTTTTTGCATTATGTAGGGAGTCTTCATTCAGTTATCCCAAATAACCATAAACTTTTCACCATATTTAAGATCAAGAGTTGCACTCCGATAGTTGATTTGAACTTCGTGTGGATCCTAGAGTGGCTCCTTATACTTAATAACCATTTGGTACGAAAAAAAATCAGAAAAAATCAACAGTTCATGAACTTTCGAGTAAACAATGAAGAATTTTCGAGGTACAAAATGCGCAAAAGGAGCAAATTTGTGCAAAATTATTTTTATCATGTCTTTTTGCATAGTAAATATCTCATACACACGTAAACTTAAAAATCTATCAAAAATAGGCAAGATAGTCCTTTTCATAACCAACACAACGCTACTAAATTTTTGCATATCCGAGCTCTATTAACGCAGCTATCACAAAAATAAAGTGCCCGGATACTAAATGATCATCGGCTTACTTGCATGTTTAAAGTCTAAACCATTTGTAATGACCCTGTAAGAACACAACTAACACATATTGGATTTCAAGATAGCGTCAGGTAGAGAATTTCGACTTCTACTCGTTTAGCCTTTTCACCCAATACATATATTTTTGGGATTTCACGCGATTTTGCTGAAATTATCGATCATTAGATCATTTGAAGCCGCCATCAAAGATTTTAAGATTTTGTGCCATGTTCAATAAAATACAGTAATTTTTCGATTTTATCACGGTCAAAAAAAATTTTACCGTGAATATGGCGAAACCGTGACTTTGGCGAAACTAAAAAGTGAAGTAGAAAAAAGTATTTTTACTGTCTTTAATCAATAATTTACATATAACGTTTTCAGTAGTGTAAACGTTTTGTATCAATAAATTTTGATCAAATGATGAAAACCTTGTTGTATATCCATTCGGGGCGTCAAGCAACGTTTTCAAAACTACCTGAAAACAAATGGTCGAAACAAGAATATAAGCATTTAACATTTATAATAAAACCATCTTACAACAAGCTGCACAAAAAATGCCAAAATAGAACCATAATCAAGCTTCCTAATGCTAGTTGGCTTAATCTGTGTTACTTGGGATGGCTCCCATATGTTTTTCCAATACCAAAAAATTTTCTTTTTCTTGAACTTCTATTGAGATTCAGAAATTTTTCAAGTAACATATTATTTTCATGAAAATATTCAAAAATCTTACATAAAGAATAACTCTATAATCAGCTCAATACCGTCAGTTCAACACTTCTGACTTAAAATAGCACTGGAAAAAAAAATCGAATTTTTATGACGCGTAAAGAACGTTGATTTGTGGAATATCATTATGATTAGCTTATAATCAGCTAAAACGATCTAATCTACATCAATGTGGTGTAAACTTCCTATATAAAAATTTTAAATCTTCTTGATGGCGATAAATAAAAATGAAGGTGATTTCTTTGTAACCCCATCACATATAAACGGACAGTCGAAATGAAGTGAAATTTGGTATCCGATAATTTTTCGAGTCAGACAGAGATGGTTTGTATAATAGCTTCGAGAATCTCACTTATTTAGAAGAAGGGATCTCATGCAAAATTAACTTGAAATTGAACATAACTCGAACAATTTTATGACGATTAAAAAAAATTCACGAGCACGAAGAAGTTAAAGACGTGTAGATGTTATATATTTTCCAGCAATTTATTAAGTAAAAGGTAAAACAAAGTTTACCGGGTCAGCTAGTAAGCATTAAAAAAAATATCTGCAGCCTGCAAATACCATTTAAATTTCCTTACTCTGAAATAAAATATAGTGAATACATGATATCTTTCCCTTAACTTTGCTTTAAATTTAAAAACGTTAAAATGTGCTTCAGAAAAACCATTGTTTTGACAGAATTTTTGTCGATTTAGAAAAAAGTTAGTATATTGTCAATTGGATCTTTTTTTATTTTTAAACCTCTATTTACCTATAAACTTTAGTTTCGACCTTGAGTACATTCACGGAAAATTCTTTAATTGAAACTGTATTCAACAGAATACAATACAACAGAAGCTCGAAATTAATCACGTTATGCTTTGAGCTGAAAACTGAACCTTCAAAAGTTGGATCACATTTTGTTCACCTCCATGAATTAAATCAAGACGAATTCTCATTGTAATCATGTTTAAGGCGATTATCTCCCATTTTCTGCTTAGCCAATCAGAATTTTCATTTTATACGAGAAGCTTGTTCATTACCATAGGTTCGCATGTTTAAATTTGTTAATAACCACACTCAACGGGCGCCCGATTTGAAAGCGATGACGAGACCACTCAGCACTGTTTTCAGAATAAAATGGCTAAAATCGGCTAATTTCCAGCCCGATTCAAATTAGCCAACATCAACAGCTCAGCACCGAATAATGATGAGATGTTTATCTTCTCACTTGAGCACAGTTTAGCCCGGTTGAGATTCCATGCGCGAAATCGAAGACGCTCATTTGGGGAGGAATCAAACAAAACTCTCGACAGTCATTCTTTAATTATTTTTTTTTTCGACTTGGATTTCCACATCGGTCAAACGAGTCCGTAAGTCTTCCAAAATCCGACAGCAGCAGCAGAAGATGGAGCAAAAGCAAAGAATGTTTTGCATTCTGTCTCAATGGCTTGAAAAAAAAATCCTCCGAACACCAACAATAACAACAGTAAATCATCACCAAGGGTCAGCCACTTGGTGTTGTAGATTTAATCGAAATGGGAAAATAAAATTTAATTTCAACCCTAATTTTAAGGTTAAACCAACAGATGGGTAGCTTTTTTCGGTGTTGTTGGATTTTGTACTCTTGACATTGTTGGTTTTCGGTCCAAGCCGGCAAACGGTTTAACGTTGCGCCATTCGGATGTGAATTTAAGCACTTCGTTTGCTAAATTGGCTCAAATTGAAATAAGAAATAAAATTAATCTCCACTCTTCGATACTTTCATGAAGATGCATGGATGCTTAATTTGTTAACAAGGTTAGGTAATTTTCGAACTTGAATCAACCAGCTGAACCACTCTAATGCCTCTCAAGTGCGGAATGCAAGATTCGGTGTATGAAGTGCCAGGGCCTGTTGAAAGATCCATCAGCACCCAGAAGCAAAAATCGTTCAGCAACCGGATGACGACCGAGCGAGCGACTGGCTTTGGACCACTTGAATGGCCACACACAAACATGAACGGGGGACCAGACTTTTGGAACAGGGAACGGGACTATTTCTACACATTTTTTTATATGTTCATATTTTTACTTCAAGAATGTCAAAACCTATTATGTTAACCAATAAAGTGCATGTAGCTAAAATAAACAATTAAAAACGCTTTATTTCCGGATGAGGAGACTCATTTCTTTGAAAGGTGACCGTCAGAAATCACTTCGAAGACAGGTGTGTAGAATTTCGTGAATTAAAATTTTTAATAGCAAAATCGTACATTTAATACTATGATGCATTAAACAGAGTCGATTTGGGGTCATTCATGAATTTCACAAACCCTGTGGTCTGAAAAGCTTTGTTGTGGTCCAAAACTCATCCATGGTTTTTTGCAGAATTTTTTAGTAACGTTTACATGAGTAACATGAGTAACATGAGTACAAGAGAAAAAACAATAACATTTTTGTATCTTCTGTGGAACCGGGTCTGCTAATGGTTTTTGTGCCAACTTTCTGATTATCTAAAGGAAATTTTCTGCTGAACTACTTTGCCGAAGACCTAACTTCGTGTCTTATTGGGTAAAAAAGTTATTAGCTGTTTACCAGAGATATGTCTTTTGGAAATGAAATTTTGCATCAAAAGTACTCATGCAATATCTTGTTAGACACCCAGCAGTGATTTCAATTGAATTTATTGTTTTTCATTGCAAAAGACATGCCCCCATTCAACACCTTATAACTAATTAGATACAAAGTTACAATCTTCGGCAAACTTGTTCAACGGAAAATTTGGCCCAAAAACAATTAGCAAACTCGGTTCTACAGAAGATACAAAAATGATTTTGTTTTTTTTTTCAGTACACAATATTAAATTTACTACGTTAATACGTCACTTAAAAATTCTACCAAAAGTCTTGTATAAGTTTTGGACCAAAACTAAGCTTTTAGAATCCCATGTTTCTGTAAAAAATATACTCAAACAACCAAGTACTTGAAAATGTGTCAAATTACAATTTTTTCCAAATTTCAAAACGTCTTTAGTCAAGATGATTCCTTTTTGATCAAAATTATCAACTGACTTATTAAAAAAATATATATTGGATTAAGTGTCCAAACTTGGGTTTAAAAGTTTGTTTGTTGAAACGCTTGAAATTATCACTTTTTTGCGTTTTTCTTGATTGTTTTCATCTTATGCTAAAGAATTTTAATACATAAAGGGTGATACGGTCAAAATTTGTTCAATATCAACTTGACGTATTTCTTTCAATTTTGCATTTAAAAAACCTGAACATCCTTCATTTGGAAGGTGTGTGTGTGTAGAATGTTGCTCCTATTTTGATTTTGGAATTCACTCTTCAGTTGTCAAAATGCCGTCCAAGGAAGAAGAGCAGCGTATCAAAATCTTGCTCGCGCATTGCGAAAATCCGAGCTACTCACACGCAAAGCTGGGAAAATCGCTAAAAGTTGCCAAATCAACTGTTACAAATGTAATTAAAGTGTTTAGGGAACGTTTGTTGACAGCCAGGAAGTCTGGATCGGGGGGAAATCGAGAATAGGAAGCCGCTGAGACGACAAAGAGAGTTGTCGGTAGTTTCAGGCTAAACCCTAACCTCTCTTTCCGAGATGCCGAAAATAAGCTGAGTGTATCGTCTACAACCGTGCATCGAGCCAAAAACCGAGCCGGACTATCGATTTACAAGAAGGTAGTGACTCCAAATCGCGATGATAAATAAAATACGACGGCCAAAGCGCGATCCCGAGGCTGTACACGACGATGCTGACGAAGTTTGACTGCGTGGTAATGGACGACGAAACCTACGTCGAAGCCGACTACAAGCAGCTTCCGGGCTATTGTCAAGTGGAACCTAAAGAAGACCAAAAAAACTGCTAAGGACGAGCAGCAGTTCAAGGCAAACTAGCTTTCTGCGGCCAAGAAGGTGGTTAAGCGCAATTCGGATTTGGAAAAGCGGTAGCCTAACTGTATATTTTTGCTGAATTTTATACTAATTAAACTTGAAAAAGAAATTTTATCTGATTTTTTGAATAATTTTTTTTTGTTTCGATTATAGTCGTTTTACCATCTTTATGGCATTCGCGACTTTATCAACGACGTAGTTGGCGGATCGTTATTGAAAAACTTTTCCGGTACAACTGTGTTCGATGTTTACTCTTGGGCTGGAACTCGCGGACATCGACTCAGGAGACAATAGACTTGTCAACTGAGCTATATCACAAGCCACATTTTTTAAATAAATGATTTCACCGATTCACACGCGTTTTCCCTTGACCAAATTTTGACCGTATCACCCTTAAGAGTCGAATGTTAAACTTGGCTTCAGTCTACAGAACGGTAGGAGCAGAGTGATAAAAGTTATTTCGACGCAAGCAGACCACCTGATAACCTGATGAAACTGAATCAAATCAAAAACTTTCAAACTTTTGCACTTTTCTCTTACCGCTTTGCAATCTTAAGCATAGTTTTAGCTATAATAATGTCCAGCAGACACCATATATTGGAAATTGTACTAGCACTAGAAGCAAATCTTAAAATATTTTTTGAATTATTTTATGCTTTTTTTCCATAAAAAATTTGAAATAAAACCCTGATACCTCTATCTCATACTTAAAATCTGCAAATATCATGGCGTTCAATTAGATCAAAAAGGTATCTTTTTGAAATACGGATGAAAATTAGAAAAATTTGTTATTTGACACAAAAACACCATTGAAGAAAAGAAGACGTCACCGAAACTCTGAGTACCTGGTCTGGTTCAACAGACAAATCATGAACTTAAAGAATCTGAAACAGAAAGCACATAAATTTTACAAAAAGCACAATACTAATGAAAATTTAGTATCGTTTTTGAACTTATGCGATCAACTGAACTTAGACATCAGCACTGCACTTGAAGAATACAATGCTTGAACTTGAAATAAAGACTTGTCCAAAGAATTTTTTCAGCAACGTAAAAACAAAGTTAAAAACTGGGAATCTTCCACCAAAAATGCACCTTGACGAACATGTCGGTGATAACTCGGAGCAAATTTGCAATCTTTTAGCAAATTTCTTTCAAGAAATATATACGACATTTAATGAAAAAGATCGTGATCGCGATTATCTTTCATTTTCCCAGAATTCTCAAGGGACATTAGCATTAATGAAGTTCATGTGCAGGATGTTCTGCATGGACTACAAAATCTAGACGCTTCGAAAGGTCCAAAACCAGACGGAATTTCTCCTGTATTCATGAAAAGTTTGGCAATGGAACTGACAGCTTCATTGTTTTGGCTTTTCAATATGTCATTGGAATCAGGAAATTTTCCTAAAATACGGAAAACCTCATTTTAAGTGCCTATATTGAAATCTGGTCGAAAGTCTGACAATCGAAATTATCGCGGAATAGTTATTATCTCTTGCATTCCAAAGCTTTTTGAAGCAATTATAAACGAAATTTTTTTTTCCCAAATTAAGAACCGAATAACTAACAGACAACAAAGCTTTTTCAAAGGCCGTTCAACCTCAACTAATTTAATTGAATTTATAGACTTTTCATTGATGCAATGGATAATGGCAACCCTGTGGAAGCTCTTTATACAGACTTTAGTAAGGCATTTGATCGCATAGACATACCAATGCTTCTTTTCAAATTACAAAAAAATTGAATAAAATCTCAACTCTTGAAATGGCTTCAATCATACCTAACGAATCGTCAACAAATAATAAAATTCAATGGAAAGAAATCGCTCCATATTTAAGCCACTTTAGGAGTTCCACAAGGATCACATTTAGAACCCCTACTTTTCATACTTTATGCAAACGACATATTTTCAAAAATCACAATCTTATGTACGTATTCCACTATAAGTGGGTTTAATTTTACGATTTATTTGCAATTGTGTTCAACTTTTTAGAAATAATCGTTTCCAATAAAAATCGTTTCCCCTCTCATTCTGATAACTTATATTATTGGTTTGAAAAGCAAGGCGATTTTTGTTTCTTTGGAAATGGCTTTCTCATTGCTCAGCTTAGCTTTTAGAGAGCGAAGAGTTAATTAAATAATTGAAAACTATTTTATGCACTTTTGTTGTAAATGTGAAAATTATTGAAAAAAAAAACTTATAATAAATATCCCATGAAATTTACCGCAGATGGGGAGCACTCAAGTATATTTTAAGCGGAACAACAACTTCAACCAATCGACTGAATAAGTATTTGTTTGTGCAAACTAAATGCACGTTTCTTCGAACGCCTTCTCATTTTGCATGGAAAAAACTTGAATCGAAATATCAGCTGAATTATTTTAACTTATTTTATGCATTACATTAAACATTTTCTCATTAAGGGATTAACATCATTGCTTAGTAATATTACTGCATGAAAATGATGTAGTTGAATATTTGTGTGCCTTAAACAGATATGAAATTGTAAATTATTTTTTTGGCTCAATTCATTCGTTGGCTTTTAAGTCATTCGTGTCTTAAATTGTGATATTTAGTTTTGTTTCGATTAAAGGCGTTTTACCATTTTTATGGCATTCGCGACTTAATATCAACATTGCAGTTGGCGGAAAGTCATTGAAAAACTTTTCTGGTACAGCTGTGTTCGATGTTTACTCTTGGGTTCGAACTCGTGAATATCGGCTTTAGAGGCAACTGATTTGCCAACTGAGCTATACCACAATAGACTGAGTCAATTTGGGGACATTTTGGAATTTCTCAATCACTGGGGTCTAAAAAGCTTCGTTTCGGTCCAAAACTCATCAATGATTTTTTGCAGAATTTTTAAGTAATGTTTACATGAGTAAATTTGAACTTTCAGGTTTGTATGAGAAAATTTAATATTTTTAACTGAAAAATCAACATCATTTTTGCTTCTTCTGTGGAACCCAGCCAGCTGATGGTTTTTGTGCCAATTTATAAATTTCCTATAGGAAATTTTCCGCTGAACAACTTTGTCGAAGATAGTAACTTCGTATCTTATTAGGCAAAAAGTTATTAGCTCTTTAACAGGGGTATGTCTTTTCGCATTGATAAACAGTAAATTCAATTGACATCACTGCTGGGTTCCTAGCGAGTTATTGCATGAAAAGTGGTAATGATACCTCACTAGGCACTCAGCAGTGATGTCAATTGAATTTATTGTTCATCAATGCGAAAAGACATACCCCTGTTAAACAGCTAATAACTTTTTTGTCTTATAAGATACGACGAAGTTGTTCAGCGGAAAATTTCCTATAGGAAATTTATAAATTGGCACAAAAACCATTAGCTGGCTCGGTTCCACAGAAGAAACAAAAATGATGTTGATTTTTCAGTAAAGAACATTCAATTTTCTCATACAAACCTAAAGTTCGAATTTACTCATGTAAACATTACTTAAAAATTCTGCAAAAAATCATGGATGAGTTTTGGACCGGAACGAAGCTTTTTAGACCCCAGAGTTTGAGAAATTCAAAAATGACCCTTAATCGACTCAGTCTAATACCACAAGCCCTTAAATTGTGAAATGAAACTACAAATTTATATCCAGACTAGTTATTGCTTCAGCAGCAAGGTTATTTAAGCACAAAATTAAAGGAATTTATTATCTAGATAGGGTTTCAATAAAATAATATTCACACTAGTATAATTTTTCACTACATAGCCTGTATTGACACAAAAATTTAAAATATGCTCTACGAATTGAATTTTCAACGATAATAGAAAATTATGTAGAAGAATAAATGTTTTCATTGTTTTTGAGATTTCAGTTATTTTAACACAATATTCATTGCTCTAAAGAATAAATTTATTTTTACTTACCAAATGTAGAACATCATTGCATCACGTAAGATCTGAAATTCAAAGGAAAATAAAGTAAATTAGTAATTTATTCACTCATTTCAACAGCTGAGTTTATACTGAAAAATTTAATCTAATTTCGAATTATTCTAAAATTGAAGTGGAAAATTAACAATAAATTAATTCTGATGCTACATTTTTTTTCAGTAAAGGATTCAGGTACAGGTCAAATAAAAAGAAGTAAAATGTTTCTCAATATTTCAGATTCAAAAAGTGTCACAAATCTATTAGAAACACATTGAAAATTTTTATTTATTTTTTATTTAATTTCCTACTTCAAACATTTAAAAAAATCTTGTGATAGAACAACTGTAAAAACAGTTCAGCTGTATAATTTTAGACTATACGTAAATCAACAGTATGAATTCTATGGTCCATAAACTATGAACCAATTTTGAAATCAATTTTTCTAGAAGCAACCTACGGTAGCATTTGGCACAAAAACCACTATAAGGCTCGGTTCCACAGAACAAAGAATAACGATGTTGATTTTTCAGTTCAAAATATTAAGTTTTCCCATACAAACCTCAAAGTTCAAATTTTCTCATGTAAACGTTTTTTTTTAAATTCTGCAAGAAATCATTGATGAGTTTTGGACCGAAACGAAGCTTTTAAGACCCCAGGGTTTGAGAAATTCAAATTGACCCCAAATCAACTAAGTCTTTTGCAGTTTGTACCCTCAAATTAGGGAACGCAATCTCGGGCCTTGACCTAAGTTGTAAATACGTTAATCATGAGTTATTTTTACAAATTCGCTACATAACACCGGAAATGTTTTACGAAAATTTGGTTTTGGGAGTAAAACCAAAGTTTCTTTAGGGAACTTCTAAATTTTAATTGTTCACCATCTATCAACTAAAATAAAAATAAAAAACTAAACCTAACTATTTACAAAAAAAAACTAATTAATGGTTAACCAAACAAAGGAAAAATACCTTTGTTTTTAACGCCCCCATTCGTGGTGATTTTTTGGGTCCACAAATAAAAACTATTTAACGAAATAAGATATCAATCTTCTTACTGGTCTTTTGATCACGAACGACCTCAAATACAAGATTTGATAAAGTTCAGAGCAAAATTTCCTAACTTATTTCCTCATCTAAATCAACAGATTAAACCCGACAACGAAACAACAATCATTAGTTTGGAAAAATAATTCGTTCCGAAATAAATCGCATTTTTCTTCTTCGTCTTGTCAACTGGTAACATACCAACGCATCTCTCAAAAACCGCATTCAAACTACGGAAGTCCCCTTCAGTGTTCCTAACGTCAGTCAATATACTTGCAAAAGAAGCCTTCCTAAAAGTGAGAAATCCTACGATTCAACAAAGTTTTTTACAACCCCGAACTTAACTTCGGTCAACTGAAACATCTTTGTTCACGAATCAATCATTACTTTTCGCAGATAATTAATTCAAAACTTTTTCGCAGATAATTAACGCATACAGGAAACTGTACAGTAGGGTGTCCAAAAATTGCATAACTTCTGGGAATCTGGGGGCTCACCCTCCAAATGGTAGATTAGGATGTGGAGAACAAGTTTTGTATGGGACCGACTAAAAAAAAATCATGTTTAGAGGTTCCGCAATCGCGATTTTTTTTAAAAAAGTCCACTTTCAAAAGATTTGATTTTAAATAAATTCTGGATCCAAAAATTTTCATAAAATTTTAATATTTTATTTTTTAATTTTGTTTGAGTTAAATACTACACATAAAAAATGAAAAATGAACCAAATTTGTATCAAAATGTAAAACAAGCAAGATAATTCCAAGAAAAATTTTTTTTATCGTGTAAAGAGCTAATCCTCAATAAAAATCACAATTTAGGATTTTTTTTTATTTAATTTATCAAACTTGTCTTAATAAATACCTACTTTAAAATCAAAATACTTGCAAAAAAATACTTTGATGGTTTAAAGAAGTCATCAGAAGGCCATATGCCAAATTTGAGCGGAATCGGACAACAGGAAGGGGTTGCACTGAATCTCAAGTGTGAAAGGGATTCTGAGACATAGTGTTCTAAAGAAGCATAAAAACTGGTTTTTCATCATACATTTTTTTTTCTTCACCAATCGATTGATTGATTATGTAGATTTTATTAAAATTTCAATCAAAACTAACATTTCACCTGAAGTCTGCAACTCGATTGGACTTAAAACAAAAAAGTTATGGCTGTTCAAAGATTGTATTGTGGTCACAAATTGTCCTGTAAAACGCAATGAGTAGAATGTACTCATTATGTGTTAAACGACAATTTGTCACAAAAAATCCAACATTTGAACAGCCATAACTCTCTTGTTTCAAGTTCAATCGAGTTGCAGTCTTCAGGTAAAATGTTAGTCTTAATTGAAATTTTAATAAAATTTACACAATCAAGCAATCGTAAAAAAAGTATGATGAATAACCAATTTTTATGCTTCTTTAGAACACTTTGTCTCAGAATCTCCTTTACACTTGAGATTCAGTGCAACCCCTTCCTGTTGTCAGATTCCGCTTAAATTTGGCATATGGTCTTCTGATGACTCCCTTAAACCATCAAAGTCTTTTTTTTGCAAGTATTTTGATTTTAAAGTAGGTATTTATGAAGACAAATTCAATAAACTAAATAAAAAACATTCTTAATTGAGATTTTTATTAAAGATTAAACCAAGGATAGCTCTTCACATGATGATACAAACAACATGTTTTTTTCAGCAAAGTTTAAGTGTACAAAAATCCGCATCTTTTGATGGCATCGGTGTCAAATTTTTTTTTATTTTTTTTTAATTTTTATTTTTTTTTTATTTTATTTTTTTTTTTACATCTTGATACAAATTTGGTTCATTTTTCATTTTTTAGTATTAAACTCAAACAAAACTAAAAAATATAAAATACTAATATTTTATGAAAATTTTTGGATCCAGAATTTATTTAAAATCAAATCTATTGAAAGTGGACTTTATTCAAAAATCACGCTTGCGGAACCTCTAAGCATGATTTTTTTGAGTCGGCCCCATACAAAAGTTTGCTCTGCACCTCCTTATCTATCATTTGGAGGGTGAACCCCCAGATTCCCAGAAGTTATGCAATTTTGGGACACCCTACTGTACACCCCTAGTCCCGAACAACTAAAACACATACACCAAAACCAAGCAATCATACACGCGAGCAAGGAAACGTCAAAAATCGAATGTAAACATAGAAAATTTGTTGCGAATCCTGTGTTCTGTCGATATTTCTCAAAATTTTAGGTAGTTTTCCTTTTAAATCTCACTTTCAGACAATGTTAATCTGTCTCTCACTTCAGTGAATTATAATCATTTTCCCTTCCTTTTCAGCTGAAAACAATAATTCAAAGTGCAGACTGTTGAGAAGATTGTTCCAAGAAGACAATAAGGAGAATCGGGATTATGATTTGCTATATACTTTCGATCAAGAATTCGATAGGATAGCAGGAATCGTCAACTATCTACGTCAACGGTTAGAAGAAAACCCGGATGAGATATGCACCTCGCGGATCAAGCACTATTTTCAGCGGACCCTCAGAAGCCGTGCACCGGATCAAGCAGCCAAGGACATTGTTAGGTAACCGGAAAACGATATCAGGTCAATTCTCAGCAAATATCGTCAATCTAAGACCAAGAAACTCAATTCAGAGAATGAGTCGGACATGGATTCGCAGAGGTCGTAACGAACACTTCACAAAAAGCCTATTACTTCAACAGGCCGAAGTTTACTACCAAGAAGTTATCACGACGCGGTAACAGTTACTTTGGTCAGCAATGGTCCCACCTACAAATTTTCCTCTCCTACCAGTAATGGCTACTATGGGAAAAACTACAGGGATGAGCACACAGCATTCACTTGGGAATGTATCGGTGTCTCAGACCTTTAGTTCTCCTCAAGTAATTCCGAAAACTTAAAGCAACCAATGGTCCACGTCCACCAGTCGGAAGCAGTCAGTGTAAAACGAAATAATTCTATTAAATCAGACGAAGAATGTGACAGATGAAAACCGACAGCTAGGACGAATTCCAGCCACGGTACCTGGACAGTCAACGGTTCAGAAGAGGGAAGAACGACCATTACCCACGAGACGACGGTTCATCAGAAGACGAGAGACCTAAAATATCGCGAAACCGACAACCTCAACGAGTCATTAGTGACGCAGAGATTCAAAATGCTGATAGGCGGATGGATAAATGGCATCTGACCTTCGACGGTGATTCGTGGCACTGTTCACTTGAGGATTTTCTACATTAAGTCCGTAGGTTGGCCAAAATGGACCGGATTCCGGATGATGTGTTGCTGCAACCGGTTCATACCATACTTCGTAAGGAATCATACGATTGGTACCTGTGCTATGCCGACAAATTTTACAGCTGGGATGAATTCAAAGAACGAAAGAAAAAAATTGAGAAGCGTTTCTTATGTTTAAAATGGAAATTGAGCGAATGAATAAGACGCTCTCCGAACCTTTCAGTCAACGTTGGTTGTTTGGGGTAATCTTCCAGAACATGCGACCCCATTACAGGTGGTAAAGGATCTGAACAAGTTATTATACTACGCATACCGAATTGATGAAAACGACCCGTTTTTCCAGAACCATCGAGAAGGACCAGGAAGAGCCAACGTTCACCAGATTCAAGCAGAGGAGAATTTGAACCCCACTTATTCGGTTTGTTCAGATGAGGAGGAAGTTAATGCTATTTCCGGTAGGTTTCAGGATAGACGTCAACCATTTCAGCAAAACAGCAAGCGAAACCCCGCAGTTCAGGACAAGTCTTCGACTTCAAAACCTCCGACGGGGGTTTCAAGTGTCCTTTTCTGCAGGAAGTAAGTTCACTTTTGGAGGCAGTGTAAGGAGGAGAAAGTCAACTTCTGCTGTATCTGTGGCAATCCAGGGATAACCATCCACGCAAAGCGCAGGCAGGAAACTAAAGGTGGAATGTGAGGAAGGGAACGCTAACATTCCAGAAAAAAATCGGTTCCCAAAGACGACGAATAAGTACGAAGATACGCATACTAGGGTTTGTGGGGTAAAGGTTCAAACGGAAACCTGTCCACATGTCACTGTGCGGATTTTCCAAACAGAATACGACGCGCTTTTGGACTCTAGCGCAAATGTTTATACAGCTTCCAGTCGAGTTCAGGGAAACGACGAGAGTTATTCCAACGGTGTAAATCAAAATAGGCTGGCTACAAATTGGCCCCACGTTGGGTGCCAATTTGTAGCCAGCACAGTTCGATCCGACTCATGTAGCTTCACCGAATCCGCACAAATAATTCACACTCAAAAAAATTACCAAAACCTAAAAGAATGCATAAAACTCCACGGTACGACATCGCTCATACCTGCATTTCGCATCACTGGACTACAATCTACTCACCACCAGATGGCGAACACAATGAAAAAACTAGACTAATTTCCTTTTATTTTCTTCCTCCGAAAAACTTAAAACGATCTTGTGATAGAACAACTGTAAAACAGTTCAGCTGTATAGTTTGAGACTATACGCATATCAACAGTATGACTTATTCATAAGCAACCGTTAATCAAACAGAATCATAAATTATGAACCAAAGAAATCAATGTTTCTAGAAGTAATCCAGCCTTAAGTGTACATAGTACCATTAATATTCTCCGAATGACAACTTAAGAAAACATGTCCATTGAAAATATATTAATCAAATTTGTCCAAAACCCAACCAAGTAGTTAAAATGCCTGCAGAGAAATATGAACTAGAAGACAAAATTAAAATTTAAAAAGTTGCGACCGCTACAGCTTTTGATTCACATTTTATGTTTCATTTCTAACGTGATACGTCTCACTTCTCTCTTCTTGTGCCTCACTTTCCATATCTTACGTCTGATGTCTCACATCTCACTTTTCTTTTCACACTTTTAATTTAACACTCGGAACTCATCTACCGGTTCACCAGAAACCTCATATAAAAAAGCTTGGAGTATATTTTTCCGGAGCCGATCAGATAGACTATGGCCGTTATTTGATGTTTTCGAAGGAATTGAAAACGTGGTTCTCTTACATGCACAATGTACTTATTAGACTGAGTCGATTTCGGGTTATTTTTGTTTCTTTAAACCCTGGGGTTGAAAATGCTTAGTTTTGGTTTAAAACATGTAGATCCTAGATTTTTTAGAATTTTCAAGTAACGTTTGAGAGTTTTAATGGGATAGTTGAATATTTGGTATTAATAAATCAACGTCATCTGAAACATCTGAAAGTTGAAGTTTACATAGTTGATAAGCTTTGCACCAAAACAGAAAAAAATATTATTCCGAACCTGCGAAAACTCTTATTTTCATAGAAATGTTCGCAGACTGAATCTGTGAGTCAATGACAACGGTTTTTGATTAAAAGGTATTTTAAAAAATAAATTTAACTAAACGGAAATAAGCCGTAACCCTTTTGAGTTTATCCTATGTTGAATACGACTTCTCGATAACAGGAAATAAAGGTACCCGACTCTAATTTTGGCCAATTAAAAGATATTGCTACAGATAATCTCAGTCAATCAGCAGAAATAAACGACAAAACCGGTTAGTAAGAATCGAAGAAGACACGTCTGATTCGGCCTTAGTTCAAGCGGAATAACCTCTTTTATTTTAGTACGGAAGATTGCTAGGAATCTTTCCTGTAATAGAACACGAGACAAGATTATAGCGAGGGGTTGAATAGATCAATCAAAGGTCTCAGAAGGTTCAAGGATCCCAAACAAACAGGGGGTCATCATAACGTTGGGATTACAAACGGCAATGATTTGCTGCTGCGCTATCACATTCCGGATGAAATCATTAGATGTTCGCTCAAAGGAATAAAAACGTGAGGGTCATTAATCGTGTTTCGGATTATGAAGTCACATTTATTTATATTATGCCTGATGCTATGTTTGCCCTCCTCATGCAACATGATAATGATAGAGTCTGTTGAGTTATTATGAAGGATGACAAATACCATAATTGAAAGTTATGTTTCAGGTATGATTGATTGAACAAACAACGTCATTTATAATGTTTCGAAGAATGATGAAAGGCTTAAATTGGATGTTGTACCCATCTCTTTGTTAAAACTTAACTCTGAACAAAATTTTACCATCGATATTCTACCTTATTCATGCGCCCAGCATATGTATACGACAGTCATTAATTGATTGCAGATTTAAGCTTGGCACGAGGTTAATCAGCTTAAGGCTCCAATCATTCAGCCAACCGGGTGTGGGCAAAGCAAATTGATCCTCTTCCTTGGGCAGGAGGCTTCCACGGCAAAATGCTACTGGGTACGATTTTCTATTGACTTTAGAGCAGATTGATTTCTAATGAGTTTATTGGGCCCCTAAACCTTCACCCTTTTGATGTTGAAGTCCATTAGTGGATGGTATCATAGTAAAATCTGGCTAAAACACATCATGATGCTGCAGCACACAGTAACTGGAGCTAGGGTGATTTGCCAATCGTTGCACAGCTAAGCACATGATTTTGGTGTTTATGCTGTATTTTAGTCATTTCAACCAAATTCACTCGATTTTTTTTGTCGATGCACTCATACAGGATTGGTCAACAAGATCCAAAAGTTTAATTGTTTGAAAAAAGTGACATAAAAATTTAAAAAATCATTTAAAACAGCTTGTCTGTGCCCAATAGTTGCACAGGCAAATTTTGTGTCGTTCATAATGTTGTCCGATTTTTTCCAATGGTTGCACATTTTTAAAATCAGTCACCATGAGGTCGAATAGGCAGATATTTGTTACGGAAGCTTATTATAAGAACTTCTAGTTCAAATGCAATCTAATTTTTAGACGGCCCCTTATGAGAGGGGGGGAGGGGTGGGGGTGTCTTCCATATAGACCGTCCAATGCACTTTCTAATTCCAATTCGGCCTAAAAAAACACAAAGCCGCCGGTTTGGGTTTCTGGAAAAGCATTTATCACACGTGAAGTTTTCTCAGAAACTCAAATCCACCTCTTCGAAGCCATTTGAGTGGAGTGTTGTTTAACCTAATTTGCCCAGTGTTGAGTCTTTTTTTATATGTCCTACCAACATAAAATTTTATGTCTTCAAAATCCCATAGAATGAACTGAAAGGTATTTAATGCTTAGTTTTCAAGTGCCTTTTAACAGGTGAAAAGATTAGAGAACGTGATCTGTTTTGCCCCCTTTTACCCCTATGAAGAATATGCGATTTTATATAATAAATGTTTTAGGACTCACTTGGCAGTTGATCGATTTTTACATAATGAATCTCAATTTAAAACTTGAAAATGGACACAACCACGCCCAAAGTTTCAGATCGTTTGACTGATTTATGCTCATGATATACAATTTTGTATAAGATTTTTTATTTCGAAAAGTTAATTGATTTAAATATCTTTTTCATATAAGTGGGTTTATTTGTTATTAATGTAACCTCTGTAGCATTTCATCAATCTTCAGGAAACAATCACATCACATAGAAATGCTTTCCAAGAGTTTTCCGGCTGAAAAGCTGTTTTGGATCAAAGTAAGTTTCACAAAGCTATGACTGTTTATTTTTCTGGATGATAAGGGCCAAATAAAGCTTCACATAGATGTCTCCAGTGACGGCAACTCGACGGCAGATTCGAATTCCTGAGAAAATTGCACGTCAGATAAGTAATATTTCAGGTCTTCTAACCTTCGACTTCTAGTTTTTGGGATTAAGTGTCGTAGTTTTCCTCATGTACAACGTTAATAACAATATCAAGGGGATCGCTGTTGACATGGAATAAAATTCTTTTAGATTTGTCATCACTAAATAAGAGAAACCGATTCTTTCAGAACAGCTTTTAGATTCTTTGCATAAAATGTATAGTAAATGGTCGAGATAAAGGATTTCAAAATAAATCTGATAAAAAAGTAGTCTCTGTAAGCCAATGCAGTTGAGTTGACTTTGACACTTTTCAGACAATGCAAATTGCCCGACTTTCATACATACATACGTTTTTTTAACGAGTTTAATAATTTCAAAACTTCATTTTTAAGCTTTTACGATAGAAAAAATAAACTTATGGATATATAAAGTGTCTTTGAATTATTGAATTAATTTTTAAAAATCAACATTGAGTGCAAAAAATGTGAAAATTCTGAGTGGAAAAAAATTAACTAAAGCACAGAATTTACTAAAATTACTAGTTAAACGTAAATATCCACTTATTCAGAACAAAACATGTCATATCAATAGACAATTCGAGTTGTTTTAGTTGCATGTAGTCAATGAACGTGTTCAATTTTGTATGACAATTTGTATGCAAGAAGAACTTTTCGCATATACAAAAAATTCAAGTAAGTTTGAAATGAATTTTGTTTTAAATTATTGATTTTTCCCATTTTTAAGATTAATTGTTTGCCAGCATGAGAAGAAGCAAAGTATTTCATGAAAAAAGTTATAACCATTTCGAAATAAAAAACCGTAATCCATTGAATAGTATTGTAAAATTGCAGGATTTGCATTCTGAAGCTTTCAATAATTTCATGACATGTTTTTGCGAAAGTTTCAAATCATCACACTTATTGACTATGCAAAGCAGTATCATGTCACTCTTGTTTTCATCCGGTTAACCAGCTTTCAAATTAGCTGTCAAAACTCTCTTACCTATTTTGAATTTTTTGTATGACAACGAATGTCATTTCTGGGGTAAAAGTTAGGATTAGTTTTTGTTCACATGCAATGTATTGCAAGAACCAAGAAATATTTTAAAAATACAAAATTATGTTTTTTGAACTTTCAGTACATCTTTGATGGTTTTTGAATGAAAATTTGGATTTTTCCGTACAAGCCTCCTTACTAATTCAAAACACGTTGTTCTAATTCAGGACTTAATCAATCGCTTCCAAAATTTTTATTGCTATTTTTAGCTGTAAAAATAACCAAACAATGTTATTAGAGGTATTAGGATATATTGACAGTTTTACACGAACACCACCTTAGCAGGAGGCCTCAGCCCTAACCTCAAACCATAGGAGAACAGAATCAATTTTTGAGAAGGGCGCACGATAAACGCGATTTTGCGATACTAATATCGACAAATTCGCCCTGTGGAGAAGCGACACACAGATGCTCATGTTTTGATTTTTTAAGTTGTTCAGGGCTGCCAAGTGCATTGATATTTGGAAAATGATTATATTTTTTTTAATTGCATTTTTATTGAAAAACGTTTTCATGAGTACTGAGAATTGGCAACTTTCCGGTAGATTTCTATTAGAATATGAAATTAAACACATCATTTATCTGAACTTAATAACAACTGTCTGTATCGCACACTTAAACGATCTAGCGAATAATGTGGATATATTTAAAATAATCAGAGCATGCAGGCTATTATTTCCATAGGCAACACAGACGTGGCTTCCATTAATTTACTTTTTTATTTTACAGTGAATGATTTTGCTTTCGTTTAGAAGTTAGAAACAACTCTTTTTAATTTACTGAGCAGTACATGAAAATATATTTCACATGTTTTAAATCCACCTTGAAATTTCATTAGCGAAAGATGGCTTATCTTCATCTATTTAGAGACGCCCCGTAATGAATTCAAACGTTTAGCTGTTGATTGTTAAGAAATTTATTCAATTCAGAAATATTATAATTAGTTTAAAACGAACAAATACTGATTTTAGTAACACACCTAGCATCACTGGTGAGGCCGTCAGCCCATTAAAGTTTGAGGTTATGGCTGAGGCCAATTTTTCGCCAATACTATCGCCCGTATATACCCTAATACGAATTTATAAATTAAAAAATTCCAAACAAATTTTGCAGCGGAATTATGTACAACAATGGGGCAGGAGGAGATTGAGCGGACCAATTGTTGCACGATCCAACATATTTTCTGGTTAAGTATAGATCATAATTTTTTTTCAAAATCATGGTGTTAAAATTGTCCAACAAACGTTTCGTATAGAAAACTGATACGAAAAATGTTTAGTTCTGACGTAAAACCTTATTTGCCGTAGAAGGAATGTTAAGGTTTTTGTTAACAATTAGCACAAAAACCGCGCGAAAAAAACAAGAAGAATTAAAACTGCCGTAAGATACACACTTACTAGCATAAAATATCACAAAAGCCTCTTTTCATCAGAAAACATTCACAATTACATGATTCAGTATTATTTTTGAGGAAAAGTTGAAAAACAGCTGAAATATTGACAATTTAAGTCATGCTGTGCAACAATGGGTTAGGGGACAACGATTGGCAAATCACCCTAGTTTCAGAGCGATTGGACACAACGATTCTCCACAGCAACGCCATGTCATGGAATGGTGGCCTATGAATTGGATGGGTTTGGCCAGGCCGCTTTTTAGTAGCTAGTCGTAAACATTCGACATTGCACTTGAACTACCAAACTTGGGGTGTCAAATGACACTGTTTGGAAAAGCGCCAACTCAAAGTGCCTTCTGCTGCTGCTGCAATAAAACCGATGGAAGGCCTAGTTGTCTCAGATTTTGGAGCTGAAAATGTTGTTGTTAGTTTCGGGTTTGAACCAATTTAGATAGCAATTTTTAGTGAAGTGAGTGCGGAAAGGAAAGTTCACTTATCTATTTTCCAATAAAAAAAAATAATGAAAGTTTCTTCTATTAATTGTTAGAAATATCAAATTTATCAGCACGAAAGTCTTAATTTGTTCATTGAATAGACATTTTCTAACATTATAATTACAAAAATATTAACTTGTACAATTTTTTTTAGGGTTCTGATCCTGGAAGTTATGAACATTTTGAACATTTGTGAAGCATTCGTAATACAAAATAAAGTTATTTCTAGATTTTTATTGGTTTTAAATGATCAACACTTTGGGGTTTTAAAGATGACATAATTTAAATCGCTAAGGTGATGACTCACAATGCAGATTATCCTACAAAAATAGTCTAGTTTGTCTTATGAATTTTTGAGCGATTAAAAAAAAAACAATTCTATAATTGTCAATTTAAAAAAAAAATAAAGTTTCAACTTTCGAGACAGTTTTGTTTGAGCAATCTGAATTTTAGGAATTTTAATGAGAACTGACGATTTCATTCGAAATAAATACCTACAGTCAGTGACAAAAGTTAGTTACCAAGAACAATTTATACCATCACCTTGCTGATGTGCCTTTTAAAATTGATGTTTTATAAATAATCCGTTCTTACTACTCCTATTTGAGTCCCTAAAGACTACCATGATGTAATTTTTCGGAAAAAATAATTATTCAATGTGTTGGGTTCATTTCAATCAGGGTTCAACACGCAGGAGTACGTCGAATGAGAAAGAGCAAATAAAACGCAGCTCTTTCGTTCTCGGTTCACGGGCACATTTGTTTGCTCGAAATTCTCTCGAGAAATTTGCGACCAAAACGCAGATTGAAAATTTTTGAGCTGAGCGAATTTGCGCGCGCCTATTCGAGAGCTCGAGCGGTTCGAAAACTGCGTTTGCGTTTATCTAGCCGCGTGCGTTTAGGAACACCGAGCATCTACCGTGAGGACACGGCGGCTCACCGATCAGCGCGCGCGGCTCTCTTTAGCACACGGTGTGTGGGCCGTGTGTTTCGTGTTTGGGGGGCGATTAAGAAATCTGTACGAATAATTTAATTAATAGAATTGGTTAAACAGTTTGTAGCGCGCAACGGGATTGGTGGCAAGGTTATTACAATGAATGTTAGAAGTTTTAAAATATTTATAAGTTATAGTTACCAACACTAGTAACTATGAAATTTTTACCATGAACTAGTAAAATTTCGCGAAAAAGGCCAAATTAAAGAGCTTTACGCAAGGGTTGTTAAAATGAAACCGTTTAGATCGATCATATTGATCGATGGTTGGAATATTAATTAGTTGTTGTGTCTTTGGGGAGATTAAACGCGAAATTAAAACAAATTAATGATGATTAACGGCACAAGTACCGCGAGAAATTAGTTTAGCTTCGATTTCAACATGCAAACTCTCTAGTGAAAGGGTTTGACTTGTAGGTGACGAAAAATAGTGTTGCGAGTTCGCTTGTACAAGCTACTAGTGTTAGTACAGGTAGAAATGAGTTTAGCTCCGATTTCAACATGCGACCCCTCTAGTGGAAGGGTTTGACTTGTAGGTGACGAAAACTAGTGTCGCGAGCACGCTAGTCCAAGCTACTAGTGTTAGTACAAGTAGAAATTAGTTTAGCTCCGATTTCAACTTGCGACCCCTCTGGTGAAAGGGTTTGACTTGTAGGTGACGAAAACTAGTATCGCGAGCTCGCTAGTACAAGCTACTAGTGTTAGTACAGCTAGAAATTAGTTTAGTTCCGATTTCAACTTTCGACCGGTCAAATGAAAGGGATTGACTCATAGGTGACGAAAAATAGTGGCGTGAGTTCGCTAGTACAAGCTACTAGTATAAGTACAGCTAGAAATTAGTTTAGCTCCGATTTCAACTTTCAACCGATCAAGTGAAAGGGTTTGACTTGTGGATAACGAAAAATAGTGTCGCGAGTTCGCTAGTACAAGCTACTAGTGTTAGTACCGCGAGAAATTAGTTTAGCTCCGATTTCAACTTTCGACCGGTCAAGTGAAAGAGGTTGACTTGCAGGTGACGAAAAATAGTGTCGCGAGTTCGCTAGTACAAGCTACTAGTATTAGTACCGCGAGAAATTAGTTAAGCTCCGATTTCAACTTTCGACCGGTCGAATGAAAGGGATTGACTCATAGGTGACGAAAAATAGTGGCGTGAGTTCGCTAGTACAAGCTACTAGTATTAGTACAGCTAGAAATTAGTTTAGCTCCGATTTCAACTTTCAACTGATCAAGTGAAAGGGTTTGACTTGTGGATAACGAAAAATAGTGTCGCGAGTTCGCTAGTACAAGCTACTAGTGTTAGTACCGCGAGAAATTAGTTTAGCTCCGATTTCAACATGCGACACCTCTAGTGAAAGGGTTTGACTTGTAGATGACGAAAATAGTGTCACGAGTTTGCTAGTACAAGCTACTAGTATTAGTACAGGTAGAAATAAGTTCAGCTCTGCTTTCAACTTTTGACTGGTCAGGTGAAAGGGTTGACTTGCAGGAGACGAAAAATAGTGTCACGAGCTCGCTAGTACAAGCTACTAATGTTAGTACAGGTAGAAACTAGTTTTGCTCCGATTCCAACTTTCGACTGGTCAAGTGAAAAGGGTTTGACCTAAACTAATTTCTACCGGTACTAACACTTATAGCTTGGACAAGTAAATTCGTCAAGTCAAACTCTTTCACTTGACCGATCGAAAGTTGAATTCGGAGCTAAACTAATTTCTATCGGTACTAATATTAATAGCTCGTACTAGAGAACTTGCGACTTTATTTTTCGTCACCTACAAGTCAAACACTTTCACTTGACCGGTCGAAAATTGAAATAGAAGCTAAACTCATTTCTACCTGTACTAATGCTAGTAGCTTGTACTAGCGAACTCGCGACACTAGTTTTGGTCACCTGCAAGTCAAACCCATTCATTTGACCGGTCGAAAGTTTGAATCGGAGCTAAACTAATTTCTACCTGTACTAATACTTGTAGCTTGTACTAGCGAACTCACGATATTACTTTTCGTCATCCACAAGTCAAACCCGTTCACTTGACCGGTTGAAAGTTGAAATCGGAGCTAAACTAATTTCTAGCTGTACTAATACTAGTAGCTTGTACTAGCGAACTCACGACACTATTTTTCGTCACCTATGAGTCAATCCCTTTCATTCGACCGGTCGATAGTTGAAATCGGAGCTAAACTTATTTCTACTTGTACCAACACTAGTAGCTTGTACTAGCGAGCTCGCGACACTATTTGTCGTCATCTACAAGTCAAACCCTTTGACTTGACCGGTTGAAAGTTGAAATCGGAGCTAAACTAATTTCTCGCGGTACTAGCACTAGTAGCTTGTACTAGCGAACTCACGACACTATTTTTCGTCATCTACAAGTCAAACCCTTTCACTTGACCGGTCGAAAGTTGAAATCGGAGCTAAACTAATTTCTCGCGGTACTAACACTAGTAGCTTGTACTAGCGAACTCGCGACACTATTTTTCGTCACCTACGAGTCAATCCCTTTCATTTGACCGGTCGAAAGTTGAAATCGGAGCTAAACTAATTTCTAGCTGTACTAACACTAGTAGCTTGTACTAGCGAACTCGCGACACTAGTTTTCGTCACCTACAAGTCAAACCCTTTCACTAGAGGGGTCGCAAGTTGAAAACGGAGCTAAACTAATTTCTACTTGTACTAACACTAGTAGCTTGTACTAGCGAGCTCGCGACACTATTTTTCGTCATCTACAAGTCAAACCCTTTCACTTGACCGGTCGAAAGTTGAAATCGGAGCTAAACTAATTTCTAGCTGTACTAACACTAGTAGCTTGTACTAGCGAGCTCGCGATACTAGTTTTCGTCACCTACAAGTCAAACCCTTTCACTAGAGGGGTCGCAAGTTGAAATCGGAGCTAAACTAATTTCTAGCTGTACTAACACTAGTAGCTTGTACTAGCGAACTCGCGACACTAGTTTTCGTCACCTACAAGTCAAACCCTTCCACTAGAGGGGTCGCATGTTGAAATCGGAGCTAAACACATTTCTCGCGGTACTAGCATTAGAAGCTTGTACTAGCGAGCTCGCGGCACTATTTTTCGTCACCTACAAGTCAAACCCTTTCACTAAAGGGGTCGCAAGTTAAAATCGAAGCTAAACTAATTTCTACTGGTATTTGTTCCGTTAATCATCCTTATCCGTTAATCATACTATCTTCCTATAGAAAAGCCAACAATTTAAATTCGAATCATATTGTTATTTAATCGATCTGAATCCCATTGTCTAAATTTACTTTGCATTAAAAGTGGTCGCGACAGTCAAATTCATAACATTTCAATGTTACGATTGATATTTCGTGACATTATAAATATCGATGTCGCCGTAGCATTTCCAAAAAAAGGATGTCATTCTTGGTATCCAAATTTTACTAGTTAATGGTAAAATTTTCATAAATACTAGTGCTTGGAGCTATTAATAATATTTAACGTAAACCTCCTACATTGATTCTTTTAATCCTCCCGCCAAGTCCATTGCCCGCTACCATTTGTTCTAACTATTTTGCTGATGAAATTAAACACACAGATTTATCAATCGGGCCACGGCAAATACGAAACACAAGCCCCACACTAGAGCCCGTGCGCGCCGCCCGGTGACAAAAAGAGAGCCGCCTCAGACCGTTTGGAGGGCCGCCGCGAGCTGCATTGAGAGCCGCTGCGTGCTGTTCTGTTAACCAAAAAAGAGACCTCGCACGCCGCTCGGTTAGGACGCGCAGTGAGCTAGCCGTGCCTGCCTGACTCGGCCGCTCGCGCAGATTTCGGATAGCGCATCTCGTCGACGAGAACGAGTGGAAAAGATAGAGCGAGCGTGTTTTTGTTTAGAGCGAGAGTGCGTCAACGGCCAGAACGCAAACGATGAAGTGTTTTGCACGAGAGAATGGTTTGCGTGTGTTGCGCGTGGCTAAAAGAGTGCGTTTTGTTGAACCCTGTTTCAATTTATATGATAAGAATTTAATGGGCAAAAGTAAGAGTTGAAACTATCCTGAGAACAGGATGGTGATAATGATGACAGTACAAATTATCACACTGCTAAGCGACACTACTCAAACTACTCGCTAATTTTGAAATACCCAGAGCCCGGCTCCATTTTACTCAGACATCGCTTGTATGGCCCAAGTGTCGTTTGATCTAATACGACTCAGTTTTTTGAGTAACGGCTACTCAGACGACTTGAAAATTGGCACTCAGCGAATGCAAATGTTTGAAGGTTTCATCTGAGTACATGTTGATCAGTTTGC
The DNA here is from genome assembly GCF_029784155.1 of Uranotaenia lowii. NCBI lineage: Eukaryota > Metazoa > Arthropoda > Insecta > Diptera > Culicidae > Uranotaenia > Uranotaenia lowii. The sequence continues at coordinate 229,839,084 of NC_073693.1, read as the reverse complement.
TCAATACATTCGACGTTGTATGATTTCGTTAGCCATAAATTGGGAAATTATTATGGTAAATATTTATTTTTATTGATGATTTTTGATTATAAGCACATTTATCATTTAATAACAGGGTAAAGAAAAAAAATCTCAGAGGCAGGCGCATGCCCTCCGGGAAACATCAATCAAACTTTTTGCGAAAACAACGGCGAATTTGGCGGATTAGGTGAGGTTCTGACGAAACTGAGTTACTGGCGACTCAGATCTGAGTAAGTTGAAAGTAAGCGAGTAGGTTCGTGGTAACACAACAGTGTTGCCTGAAATTCTGAGTAGAGGTACCAAATTACTTATTGAGGAAAGCGCACTTTTCTGGTTAGGGAATTCGAGAAGTGGAAAGTGACAAATAGCTATCGCTAATGTAAATGGTTAAAAATATTTAAGGACTTGGCAAACAAATGTGAATAAAAAATAATTCTATTCCAATACTGAAACCTGCGTTGATTACTCATTTAATTTCATCTCATTTCAACGTACATTGAAAAAGAAATAAATTCATCAAAATTCAAAATTGAAACAAGTCAAAACTTGTCATCTAACCACTAACAAAAACTATCAAATCATGCATCGACTTTGACCATTTTTGTTATTCTCGATTTTTTGTGGTCGATGCCCATTAATTAAGGTTTCTGGACTATGTAGATAGAGTACACTCTCAGAGCTCATTAACTGCTATTTATCAGTTCTTTATTGTTCCTTTTTTTTTTGGTTTTTTTAGAGAATTCCTCACTTACCTTTAAGAATACTCCACAAAGTTGATTTGGGGATATATTTAAGCATATAGAGATGTTCTGCAGTATTTACTCTTATGCAAAATGAGGAATTCAATCGGCGTTTATATCATATCGGACGAAATTATCTTGTGGAAACCCCTATTTATAAACAAAAAGTTTAAGGCGGAATGGTCGAAGAATCTATTTGAATCATCGTGGAGTTGAGAAACGTCATGTTTTGGGATCTCAAGACCTATCAATAGCTCATTAACTTCTTTTTTCTGTTACCTTTTTAAGCCATGCCAATTTCTGTTTCTGAAGTTGTAATGAACCGGTTGCAGGATGTCTACACAATGTTTGCAAAAGATTATTTATAATTTGAAACAGGAGTTGAAACTCAATGATTTTTTTTAAATCATCAATATGGGCCCTAGTGACCGCTTCAATTTAATTTCAACATTTTTTTTTTGGGGAAAATGCGTTATGTTATGAGTGCTAGAAAGGCTTTCCTGTTTTAAAAAAAAGAAATTTTCCTACTCAACGACAAGTGGATTGTTTGGCCATTTTTTAACACAAACCTTCTATTTTTCGTGAAGAAATTGGATACTTTACGTGGGAATTCCATTCAATATAGTATTGACGCCGAGAAAATAGCTTATTTTATACGAGAGTAAAATTTTCGAGTAACGGTGACAGTCTCACTTCTCATCCTAAATGCCTGAATCAATGCTCACGAAATTATTTTAGGAATATTATGTAGCCATGAGAATAGGTTTTAATCAAATTTAAATAGAGAGTAACAAATTGTAATTACAAAATGGTGGTCAATCTAGCTCTAGAGTTATCCCGTAATGTTTTATCGTTAGGCATTGCAAGGCAAAAAATTAAAAAAAAATAATTAAATTTGAATTATTTTGAGAAAGTAAAGACAAAATCAGATACTTGGTAACACAACATCAATAAAAATTATCATGACTATCCAGCTTCTTGCTAAGGAATATTCTCAGGTCAAAATGTTACAGCTAAAATGATAGGTTTCCTCTTGCTTATTTAATGTCTTTCTAAATTAAAAATTGGTTTTCTTATGCAAGTGTGATTTTCACCAAAAAGGAAAATAACTTTAACAAAAATTCGGTGCTTCGATATTTCAAATGGCGATTTTTTTTTATCATCTGGATAAAAGCTATAAAGGTATCGTAAAATTCATTGTTAAATAATTTACTCTGCATGCTGAATTAAGTGTCCACTGAAGAGGAGCGAATGCCAAAGTAGCTCGAAACGTATGAAAAACTGGTAAAAAAGATTTATCAATTCAAAATTCGTCGAAAAAAATCGAAATCTTTCTCGGCGAAAAAACCTAAAAATCTGAACAGAAGAAAAGTGAATGAAAAAGTATTCAGGCTCGATGCATATTCGATTTATTGATTTTTTTTTTATTTTTGAAGAAGGTCGTAGAATTAGCTATGGTTTTTCTTAGATAGAAAAAAGCAAGACATGCAGAGTAAACGGAAAGGGTGAAATACAAAAAAAAACTAAGACATGTTCACAAAAGCGAGACGAATAACAACTAAACATCTATTCCATTTTCGTAGTTTATGAGCGAAAAAAATATGGAGAATGGACGACAAGTTCGATATGTATAGACAAAGTTTACCGGGTCTAGTAGCCTAGATATTTATGTATACAACTAGCTGATCCCGTACGCACTCCGCTTCGCTTTTACTTTAATTAAAGGTTTTTTAAGCTTTATCAAAGCCGGAACAAATATCAAATTCTTCTGATGTCAACACTTATCCCTGGAACCAAAATGTCGACGTGCCCACGGTTCGACGACATTCTGTAGAACTAGTTCCCGACCATCGTGAATTCCAAGATGGCAGCTTCAACTGAACTTTGAAATGCTTTCACTACAGAAAAACAGACATGACACTTCGAAGAAAAATCTAAATTTTTTTCGCAAAACTGCTTGTATTGCCATGTGGTGTCGACATTGCCTATTATGACAAAATCCAGCCGTGAACCGGTTAGGAAAATGTGAAACCATCATGGTACCCATGAAATCAAACTTTTCATAAAATAATGTAAACAAACAGATTTGGATTATTGTTGACATCATGCATTATAAGTCCAATTTAGAAAGTGTTTTTTTACCTACTTTTTGATACCTAAAATCCTAATGGTGCTCGGAAATTTGTTTTTGCGTAAGTGCTGGAAGCCATTATTAAATGATTGAAGAAAAATGCAATTCTCTAATTAACACATTTGTGTCATACTCGTCATCCATTATCATACATCTGATTTGATTAAATAAGAACTTTACAAAGAGTGACAGTCAACTGATAAAATACGTTCACCAATAACGATTTTTCCCTAAAAACTATTTTAAAAAGCTATGGGACGCTGGACCTCCAAATAACCCTTTCTTAAATTAAATAGAAAATAATTTACATGATTGTGTTTTTGTTGGTTCTGGGCAGTTGCTTAATCAGGATTCGGGATCAACAGTAACTTGTTTGAGTCTTGTTTAGTCATGTGTTTAAAACAAAAATAAACAGCCTTACAGAATAGGTATTTGATTAAAGTTTGTTTCAACAGAAAAAAAAAGTCATTTGCAGTAGGAAACTTCCTTTGTATTTTCTTTGCAAAACACCTCAGGTTATAAAGATATTAGAAACCGAATTGTTTTGTCCCTTATTATAATCCTTATTTTCTTGAGTTGAAATATTCCTTCTTCAACTTTTGCCAATTGGACATAAAAGAAATCACGGAACTGGTTCATATACTAGGCAGCTGTTGACGATTTTTCCTGATTCCTGCCTGAAAAAAATGATCAATCGTTTGTTGAGGTATAGAAGGAATACTGCAGCAGCAAGTATCAGGCACCACCTCTTTCGTATAAAATCAGGATCCTTTTGAATGGAAGGTACATGGGCACTGGAAGTGAAGTTTTTTTGGGTTTTGGGAATTTTAAACTAAAAACTTGAAACACTTTATTATATAGATACGACGTGCTACACACTACCAAAAAAATCTGTAAAATTACATCACATATGATGTAAATAAAAAGAAGCATCATATATGACGGAATATTCAGTGCTAGTTGGAAATTACACGCCAGTATATTTGGAACGTGTAAAATAAAAAATGATGTAAAATTTAGCAACGTGTAAAATAAAAATGATGTAAATTATAAAATCACTGAATATTGGAAGAAAAACTTTCCAATTGGAATTTGTTTTGTTTTATTTATTGTTAATATGATTCAATACTGGAATTTTCACGTCTCTTAATGAAAATAAAACTCATCTATAATTAATATGATTCATTTTATTAAGCGGCAAAATTTTTTCTAACACACATGCATTATATTTTATTTCTTTTATTTTTTCCGCGAAGTACCGGAGCCAATGTTGAACACCGTGGATCCGCTCCCAGAACCGCATCCCTGCTTTTCGGATATCTCCGGGAACCATCAACACCGATTAACTTACTCGCGCGCGGGGAATATACTTTGGCGCACGACTTAACAGTTTTTGTCACATTTGTCTGGTCTTGTTCTTCACAGTTTATAATTTTACATGACATTATCACGTTCAGTGTATTGTAATATTTCATGTCGTGTAATTTTGAGAAATTTCCAATTCAGTGTTGTTGAGAATTTCGTGTAACCAAAAAAAAAATTGTAAAATTACATCACATATGATGTAACGAAAAAGAAGCATCACATATGATGGAATTTTCAGTGCGATTTGAATATTACACGTCTGCAATCTCAACAGACGTGTAAAATTTGAAAGACATGTAAAATATTAAGACGTGTAATATTTAATTCGCACTGAAAATTCCGTCGTATGTAATGCTTCTTTTTATTTACATCATATGTGATGTAAATTTGCATCAAATAATCGCGTTCCGTGTCAAGTAATATTTGTGTCATTAGAATTCAGTGCTGTTAAGGATTCAACAGTTTTTATTTTGTAAATTTACATCAATAAATCGCGTTCCATGTCATGTAATAATAAAGGTTTTCAATTTCAGTGTCGTTAAGGATTCAGATTTTTTTTCTGTGTATGTTTACTTCCAAGTTTGATGTGTTTGAGGCTCCATGGGAATATTAAAAACAAACTGCTACTATGATGCGAAAGTTCATTTATATTCATACTAGTGCACCCTGGTGGTGACATTGCCTAGCTTCGAGAAATCTTGAACCGGTTTGCGAAAACCGGAAGCAGAGTGTCCCGTCTATTTGTCTGTGCTTTCACTATCAGACGCCGTCTTAAAATCCAAGATGACATCTTCCGCTTAACTCAAAAATGTTGTAATTGACTGAAAATCCCGATTATCAACTTTGATACAGACCTCGTTCGTTTTTTGCAATATTCAGTTTTAACATTCATAAAATTCAACATCTTAATTTGAAAAGTATTCAAAATTGACAAAAGGATAACAAATTTAATAAAAATCAATCTTAATAGCCAGCTAAATAGCTAGCTTAAATATAAAGCAACAAAATGAAAAAAGATAACAAAATAAAACAAAGTGCAGCTTGACATAATAAGTTGACATGAGATACAGCAAGGTTCAACTTAACCTTCCAAAGTCGTTCGGGTCAATATGACCCGAAGCGCACATTCAAATCATCATAACTCTTCGAGAAAAAATCGCAAAAATTTGATTTTAAAAACCTCCCTGGGGAATCACGAAATACACAATCTGTAGTACCAGGCAACTTCCTGTGACCACCGGAAGTGCTCCCTCAAAAAAATCCGTAATTAGGCTGTTCGGGTCTATATGACCCGAGAGTTTGCGTAAGTTCCCCTGGCCGTAAATATTGACCGATTTCGATGAATTTTAATTCATTGTATAGATAATTTATTCTAGTTTCTCAATATTGAAAAATAAAGTCGAAATATTTTACGAAATCACCAGTAGCTGATTCCGAATGAAAAAAGTCCCGAAAAAGAGCTCTTTTTAGAATGCCTATAACTTGAGACAGATTCCAAATATTGCGCTGATTTTATAATATTTGGAATTGTCAAGAATAAATCTATCCATGGATGTATAAATTTTTGGTGGTCCAAAGGAAGTTTTGGCCGCTATCCCGGAACTTCCGGTAGAAAAAATTCTTATTTCAAAAAAGTCACCCAATTTTGGCTTTGCATTGCTGTATCTCGCTTACCAATGGATCGATTCTCTAAATTCAAATTTTAGTTTTTTTTCGTTAACTTTATTTTTTTTTTTATAGAACATAGTTGGTTCCTCAAAAATCTCAGTTGTTCAGTATATGGTTATGAAACTCACATCTTTTTTGTCATTTTTTCAAACTCCCCCTCGTGTCGGTGGGTTTACGCGATTTTGTTAGCGTGATTTCTCTAAAATTTGAACTCAAATTGGTCACTTTTTATATACCTAGAGATTCATTAGAATCTCCTCTTTTGATTGACATACGTTTTGTGTGGTGTTTTGAAATTTTGTAGCAACGTTTTTTGAATTTACTGAAAGCTGCCAGATTTCAACCAGTTTGGTCCACGTTTTCAACAGGTTGGTGTACAAATCTCGCACCCCTCACGTAGCTGCGGGAGAAACAAATCCTGTAGCTCTCTTTTTGTCGCTCACCAAATCAATCACCCAACCCAGAAGCAGGAGGAACTGCCGTCTCGCCGCGTGGTTTGTTGATTGGTTGTGCTGATGCTGATGCCTCTTTGCGTAGTAAATGTTTTGATTTTAAAATAGAGAAAGGTTATTTTTCCAAATTGAAATAAGCTTCTTGAATCTTTTTAGACATTTTATCATTAGAATTCTTCAGTGATACATTTGTTTTGAATGTTATCATGATTCTTTTCTGAATTTTCTGAATTTTTGAATTCTTCAGTGATACATTTGTTTTAAATGTTATCATGATTCTTTTCTTTTATTTCAAGCAGTGTCTACTGCAGGAGACACAAAATCTATGATTCAAGTAACAAATATTCTCAAGTTTTAATCAGAAACTTTAATCAGAATCGGAATTTGAATCGGAATCTGAAATTAGAGTCTGAAATTTGAAATTGAATCTGAAATCTGAATCTGAAATCTGAATCTGAAATCTGAGATCTGAATCTGAATCTGAAATCTGAATCTGAAATCGGATCTTGAAATTTAAATCTGATATCTGATATCTGAATCTGAAATCTGAAATCTGCAATCTGAAATCTGTAATCTGAATCTGAAATCATGGACGTGAACTTTAGAAATGTTGCCCATCCATTAAAATATTAAATAAAAAAAGATTCAAGCAATTCCTACAACAATAAAGCATTCATTTCGTTATCAGCATCAGCACAATCAATCAACAAACCACGCGGCGAGACGGCAGTTCCTCCTGCTGCTGGGTTGGGTGGTAGGTATATTTGGTGAGCGACAAAAAGAGAGCTAAAGGATTTGTTTCTCCCGCAGCTACGTGAGGGGTGCGAGATTTGTACACCAACCTGTTGAAAACGTGGACCAAACTGGTTGAAATCTGGCAGCTTTCAGTAAATTCAAAAAACGTTGCTACAAAATGTCAAAACACCAGACAAAACGTATGTCAATCGAAAGAGGAGATTCTAATGAATCTCTAGGTATATAAAAAGTGACCAATTTGAGTTCAAATTTTAGAGAAATCACGCTAACAAAATCGCGTAAACCCACCGACACGAGGGGGAGTTTGAAAAATGACAAAAAAGATGTGAGTTTCATTACCATATACTGAACAACTGAGATTTTTGAGGAACCAACTATGTTCTACGAAAATAATAAAAAAGTTAACGAAAAAAAACTAAAATTTGAATTTAGAGAATCGATCCATTGGTAAGCGAGATATAGCAATGCAAAGCCAAAATTGGGTGTCTTTTTTGAAGTAAGAATTTTTTCTACCGGAAGTTCCGGGATAGCGGCCAAAACTTCCTTTGGACCACCAAAAATTTATACATCCATGACTAGATTTATTCCTGACAATTCCAAATATTATAAAATCAGCGCAATATTTGGAACCTGTCTCAAGTTATAGGCGTTCTAAAAAAAGCTCTTTTTCGGGACTTTTTTCATTCGGAATCAGCTACTGGTGATTTCGTAAAATATTTCGACTTTATTTTTCAATATTGAGAAACTAGAATAAATTATCTATACAATGAATTAAAATTCATCGAAATCGGTCAATATTTGCGGCCAGGAGAACGTTCGTAAACTGCAGGTCAAATTTATCAAAAATAGATTTGTACGGAAATTTTGCGAACGGCTTTGGAAGGTTAATGAAGATCAAGATGAAGCATCTACAATATAAAAATAACTTAAAAAATATAAAACATGGCAAAACTCGATAATTGAAAATAAAACTTGACAGAACAAGGGCAAACAAGATAAATTGTAGACGTAATAAGATAAGACCATATTAACTCTTCGTTTCATGATTTTTTTATTTTTCCTTAATAATCAATTTAAACAGTTGAAAATGGTGAGAAAATCATGAAAAAAATTAAAATAAAATACGATTTTTCCATTTTTTATTACATAAATTGTTGCAAATTTGTTACTTTGGGAAACGAAGGATTAAACAGGTTGAAACATGGTTTGAACAAAAAAGCAAGATTAACATGACAAAAAAATCATTCTATACTTAACAAGTTTGAGCAACATAAAAATAAGACGAAACATGATAAAAAGGTAAAACAAGGCAAATAAATATAAAACATAAATAAACAAGATGAAATACGATGAATAATGTTTTATCAAAACATGACATGAAAAATGGAAATGGAACAACCCAAAAAAAAACAAACTAAAAAGAAAGAAACAAACTTCACAAAAATTAGATAGATAAAACAAGATTCAATGCAACATTGAAAGGCATAAAAAAAAGCAAATAAAACTCTTTATTGAAAAAATAACCATTTGGAAGTAAACGGTAGCCACCATTTTGGATTGCCCTGGTTTTTTTTAATCATTTTTACCCACATTTAACTTGTTGTTTAGTTTTTACCGTGTTTTATTTTGTATAACTTTTTCTATCAATTCATTTAATATTGTATTTTTTATGTTTTGTCTTGTAAACTTTTGTTTGTGGTGTTATTTACCATCGTGTTTTTAATAATTTTGGTTGTATTATCCTGTTCTAACTTATTGAATTTGGTAAAATCTTGTGTTTTTCCGTTTCAGGATATGCTGTTATTCTTTTTGAAGTGTTCTATGGTTTTCTACTGTTTTCTACAGTTTCATATTGTTATTTTTTCGCTTTTTTAATTAGTTTTATCTGTTTTTTTCTTCTTTTACCTTGTTTTATTATATTGTATCCTTTTTTCTGGTAAGTTTTTCTTTATTACATTTTATTCATTTCTATCTTTGTTCTATCTGACCATTTTTGCCTCGGTTTATCTAATTTTTTCTTGTTTTTTTTTGTTCGTTTAAATTTGATCTGATTCTCCTTTTTTTTGGTACGTCTAGTTTTGTAATTTTTTTTTACATTTTTTTAAATATATTATTCGATATTGACTCATATTGTTTTGGTTTGATTTATCATGATGAATCTTGTCGGACCCAGTTTCATTCAAAGGTATCTTAATCTGTTTTGTCTTGTTCTTATTTATTTGATCTTGTTTTTTTACATCTTAAATATTTTTAATGGTTGTTCCTCGTTATTTCCAATTTTATTTAGTTGGATTTTTTTGTCAATTATTATTTTTTAATATTTGTTTGTTTAACTTTGTTAAACATTTTTCTGAATAGTTTATTTAGTTTTAATGAGATTTCAGACCATTTACAGCTTTTTAAAGATCAGCGGAAGTCATCATCTTGGGTTGCGTCTAATTAGACTTCTATTTGTTTAGCCTTTCACCCAATGCCCATATTCTGAAATTTCAGGAAATTTTCAGTGATATATAGCATTTAAAAGCAGAATTCGTCGGGCTTTCGTGCGATTTTTAGTCATTTACAGAATTTTAAAGTTCAATGGAAGCCACCATCTAGGATTTCAAGATGGTGCCTGAGAGCGAAATTCGACTTCCACTCGTATAGCCTTTTCACCCGATACCCATATTGTGGGGGTTTCTTGCGATATTCAGTCGTTTACAGCATTAAAGTTGAGTGGAAGCCGCCATTTTGTATTTTAAGATGGCGTCAGACAACGAAATTCAACTTCATTCCACGGTGATTTATTCCACGGGTCATTCACAATCAATCCCATTTCATTTAAAACGCCAGTCCCCATGGGTCGATTCACGATAACGTAGCTTTCTTTTGTGGTGACAGTTCGCACGTCCTGTTTAAAAAATTTTACGAACGAAAAATGGGGTGCGGCAATTTTTTCCTTGCAGCTGCATGGTCAAGAATTTTAACTCAAAACTCAATTTGAGGATAGCAAAAACCCAATTCCCATTTTGTGAACTTAATTTAGTGCATTTTTTAGTTTCTCAACAGTAATCTCTCCGGGAATGAACAGAAAGATGAAAATTCTAAAAAATTCGAAAAAGGAGGTTTGTTTATTTTAATTTTTCAACATGATTTTTCAACCCTTTTTTCAACTAATTTGTTCTAGATCAACCGACTTTGCATTGAATATTCTTGGTTAGCGCTTCTACTTGAAACAAAAAACCCATGGATTGATCAAATGTGGAAGCTTCTTAAAGAAATCGAATGTGCCGAATCGATTGCTCGTACGTTTCTTGTGTTATTTTGACAAGAAACTGTAAAAAATTGCACATACTTGTACGACAACACTATTCAGGAACAGAAGAATCCAATTTAGGAAAATTCTCCAATAAACATACTGAAAGAAAAGGCTGAACATCAAATTTGACGAGGCGCATTCATTTAAGGATATTACTTCATACGCGTTTTACCTAAAACCTTGACTGGCAGTAGGAAATATGCTCATGAATATTGGTTTTTTGGCTATTAATTCTACCAGAACATCTATATATATATATCATATATATATATATATATATATATGTATATATATATATATATATATATATATATATATATATATATATATATATATATATATATATATATATATATATATATATATATATATATATATATATATATATATATATATATATATATATATATATATATGTATATATATATATATATATATATATATATATATATATATATATATATATATATATATATATATATATATATATATATATATATATATATATATATATATATATATATATATATATATATATATATATATATATATATATATATATATATATATATATATATATATATATATATATACATATATATATATATATATATATATATATGATATATATATGATATATATATATATATATATATATATATATATATATATATATATATATATATATATATATATATATATATATATATATATATATATATATATATATATATATATATATATATATATATATATATATATATATATATATATCTATATATATATATATAAAACAAAGAAATTTTCCGGATAGCTTCTACGCTATACAACAATACGATTCATTCAGCAACTGGACTGAAACCCCGCGAAATCTTTTATGGAATCAAAGATGGGCACGAACGGCCTCTTAACATTAATGAAATGCTAGAGGAACGACACAAATTCTATGACGAGGTAATTTTGGCAAATGAAAAAACACAAAAGAAAAATTTAGACTACCATAACAAGGGTAGAGAAGGGAAACCTCACATAGATATTGATGACATAGTCTTTAAAAAGATTCAAGGAATCAAGCAAAAGACTAAAGAAAAGTATCAACCGACCAAAGCTATTGAAGATAAAGGAAGAGCAATCCTCGATAGGTCTGGACGGGAGATCCATAAAGAAAATATTAAAAGACTATAAACTAATAGATTTTTATTTTCAGGATGGAACTACTCATCATCATCATTATGATTTTCCTGTCCTTATCCTTTCCCAAATTCATACAACTACACGATATAACTAACAACCCAGGAGCACTGACTCTCAGTGCAGGAGAAGGTAGAATTCTGGAAGGATATAACA
>NC_073693.1:229791802-229826806 GCF_029784155.1 Uranotaenia lowii | reverse complement strand
TGTTATTATCTGTTCACTGTTTTACGATATTCTCTTGATTGAGCATAGAATTGTAATGAAAATTGACACATGGGAGTTTAGCAGAAAAGATAATTGATTTCAGGTGTCAAGTTTGAATCGTGGTCAAAAAAGGCCATCCATGTCAGTTGCTCACTGATTTCGCGATATTGTCGTGATCATGGCCTTCGGATTGAGATGAAAATGTTCAGATGAGGGTTATAAACTATGAGCAATTGACTCCAGGTAGCATGTTCCGTGTCAAGGGTCGGCGAAAGGGGCGTCTATATTCACTGATCACTGTTTTCAAGTTCCTGACGTAATTTTACATGTAATTATATTATATTATATATATTATATTATATTATATTATATTATATTATATTATATTATATTATATTATATTTACATATAATATAATTTGAAAAGAAAAAATGGCACAAGGGAGTTTTGAGGAACGTAAAGTTGGTTTCAATTATCGAATTTCGGGCCATGGGACAGAAAAGAGGGTTTCATTGAAAGTTCAGTGTTTTGTGCAATAATTTTGTTGGAGGCAGTTTATTGATACCAATTTAAGTGTGAAGGTCATGCAAAAGAGTCGTGCACATAAAGAAATAGTACATGTTTCTGCCATAATGTCTAGATTTAGCAACCGATCGAGGAAGAAAACGCTCTCACATAAATTTTAATAACCGTTTAATTTGAATTTCAAGTAATAGTAATAGTAGCAAATTTAAACACTGTTGAATTTTTTCCCCAAAATTGTCGAAAGAATGTTTCGAATTCATTTTCTAAACTCATTTTGACGTACCAATGATTTAAAGCGAAACGAAGTTCGTACGGGATCAGCTAGTGTTTAATAAAAGCTTTATAGAGAAAAATTTTAGGCATGATGATTTTATCGAAGTTTCAAAAATTGGTCATAATGACGTTTTAAGGATAGGGCCAAATAGCTTTATTATAGTTCTGGTGATGTAAAGAATGCGATTTAGCTTTAACTTAGTCCTAACGAAGTTTTGCCGACCATAATAAAGCTAAAATTGTTACTTGGGAAGGTATTTTTTTGGAAAATTTGATTTTTTTTTCGAAAATTCACACAGTTAAAAATAAAGAGTTAAAGTCAAACTGTTGATGATGGAATTGTATCTCCTAATTTATTGCTGTATGCAAGTTTATTGCATTCAAGCGTTTGACCATTTTTTCAAATTTATTGAAAATTTAGATTTTTTGATTTTTCCCCTCCTTTTGATGGTCCGGATATTGGTCCAGCCTTATTGAAATTTTAAATGTAATTTCAATTTGAAAGCAGATTTAAAAAAAATATAATTGAAATCACTGGTTGCCCGTCAAAAACTAATAATTTTTCGAACAACTGAACTCACATATAAACACCCATAGAAGAGTTTGCAAAAATCCAATGCCTATTTAGCTAATCTCTGTACCGAAAATGTACTGAAATTTGCACTGTGCCGAAGATGATATGTTTAAAAATGATGCATGGCCAGTAGATTCAAGTGAAACAAGAAAAAAAAATTATGGATTTGTTTCCTATTAGATAATTCATCCCAGGAATAGGAAAATAAAAAAAAACAGCGCCGTAGGAAGTTATGGGCAATTTGCAATTTTTTTTTCAAAAAAATGAAACGTTATCAAATTAAAAAATTTTTTTTTTAAGAAATCTGCAAAAACACATGTGTTGAAACGAACACAATTTTTAAATTTTGGAGAAAATCCGGAGACTCCCGGCGCAAACCCGTCAGATAATAAAAAAAATCCCACATTGCAACGTTGATATAAAGTCGAAAATGCCATAAAGTTGGTAAAACGACCTGACGAAATTCCAGGCTGCCGATTGATCCAACTCAAAGCATTTAGCACATCAAACTCACACACGACGTTGAAACAAAGTTTTACCGTCTCCCCAGCATCGCTGGAAACCGAAAAAAAAACTTCTCCAGTAAAACTCAAACAGATGAACGAGTTTCCCCAGAAACGACGCGACACTCCAAGAGTGACACATTATCATAATTTATCGCACGTACGGGAGAATCCGAGTAAATTATTGAAATTTAAGCACTTGTTATGGAGTCAAATGAATTACATTTTTATTACTTCTCTCTATGGCAGGCAATCTCCCCACCCACACCACCCACTCCCTACAAATATTTTCATTCTGAGTATTTTGTTTTTGCTCCCTTTCATCAGATCTCGATTTTTTTCTTCCTTCATCCCATGCAATATTCCACACGACCAGCGTGTATGCTCGTTGTGTGCCAATGGGCGTTTGACTAAACGGGAATTAATTAAGTTTTTCCCTTCCGGCCGATTCTGGTGGGTGTGTTATTTTTGTTTTTCTTTCCGAGTGGGGAAATTTATCATATCCAAAACCAGAAACAGCTGCTAACAGTTTAATGACAGTCGGTCCCTGTAGGTTTTCGGGAAAGTGGAAACAAATGAGTCATATGTTTTTGAACAGGGAAATGAGCATCAAATACGGAAGTGGAAGTTTTGATTCAATGTTGACAGTTGGGCTACTAAAACGGTATACTTGATTTTGTCAATAAAATTCGGATGAAGAAAAAAAGAGTTGAAAAGAATTTTGAGCTCAAGTTGACAGGTTATTTTTTACTATTTTTTTTTCTATCAAGAAGATTTTATTTTTTACTTATGAACTTAAAATTTATGTTTTTGTATAACAGGAATTCAATTAAATATATGCTTAAAGAGTAACTTCCATAAGTCAAAGTGCCTGAAATGAGACCTCTGTTATTTGACCGCAGAATGAACACAAAAAAGGACCACTGCAACAACGCAAACTTTTAAAAGCACCATTTCTCTTCTAATGGAAATGGGGCTAGCGAATGTGGGGGCGTGAAACTACTAATGCTTTTCCTTGTCAGCTGGCGCCGCCAACAGGATCGAAAAAAAAGCTCCAAACAGCAAAAGAACAGCCAGGAACACCCCAAGATAAAGTGTTTTCCTGGGGCGGTTTTCCCGCAAAGCAACTTTTCACTTTAACGCATTCTTTCGCTCTTTGGTAGAATGCAAGAAGTTGCAGAAAAGTCAGAAGTCGAAATCAGTTTTAGGTAAGGAAACCATACTGTTCTTGACTAGTTAAATCTTCAATTTTAATTAAAATGTTATAAAAGCATTGATACTTACAGAAATGTTTGAAATTGATCAATTTTGAGGAATTTCAGTCTGTGAGATTTTTTGGTTGATAAAATAAAAGCAATAATTGCAGATCAATAAAATCAAACATTGAACCAGCAATAATTTGCAAATTCAATTAAAGACTAGAGAAAGGTTGAAACTGATTGATTACTTTATTTTCTAATTGGCATTTCAGTCTTCAGGAAGCAAACTACAGAATTTAACAATTTGCCCGACGTTTCGGCATTTTATCTTGGCCTTCTTCAAGGGATAATTTGCATTTGCAATTTCTGTCGGATTTTTACCTATTTCAATGAATTTTCACAATCGTACAGGTCGTAACTAAAAACTGTTGTCATGCCAATGATGTGAACTGTCATTGAATATCAATGAGACCTTTAAAATGTAAAAATAAAAATATTTCTGCCGATTTTAGAAATAGCATGACAGTGCGCTCAATAAAAAAAATATAAAATAACACACATTGCAGTCTAGATAATACCAAAAAACTTCAAAGAATAATCAAATAGTGGTCTAACAACACAATCCAAATAAAATTGAAATTCAATTTAATTCCTAAATGAGGTTTTCTTTGAAATTTCTCCCATTCCAATGTAAATTTTCAACAGCTTGGTAACAGTGACACCACAAAAAAAACCAATATTGCTCTCGGCACTACTTTTTTTTAAATATTTCTTGCGTTGAATACACATTTCATTGAGTGCATAATATCTTAGTTCGTATGCATATTTCTTTGCATAATCTTTCCTTTGTGTCAGTGGGAAAGTCATTTAGTTTAATGGACGTAGCGTGTTTCAAGACTCCTACAAGAGAGGAAGAGAGAAAGAAGGACTAGTTTGGTTTTGAAAAAGGAAGAGTAAAAAAGCGAGAAGAATTTGAACGAAAAAACGCTGATCCAGTCGTTCTGAAAAGGAGTTTTGTTAGTCGCGTGTTCGCCATGGATATGTTCAACATTGGCGCGCCGATTTCCGAAACCAAAAACACATCGAGAGCTTCTAGAAAGGATTTGCCAGCTAAAGCCAGTAAGTATTTTCAGGAAAAGTGTCAATTGGTGAAGTTTAGAAAGCATGAAAAGATGTGTAAGAAAAAATGTGGATTGAGAATATTTTAGTTTCAAGAACGCCATTTTTTAAAAGATCAATGAAACACCAAAACAGAGAGCAAAAGTGTGATTAAATTGATAACTTCACTCTAAAACTCTTAACTCGCAAAAAATCAATGATTGCAAAAAAGCCAAACCAATTCAAATAAAAAAGGGGGCTTTTGATAAGGATTTCAAAAAAAAAAATGTCAGAAAATTTTCAGCAAAAAAGAGAGGTTTATCAAAAGGACTTGAAAAAGAGATCAATCCTTTGAAATCCATATAAAATGTTATAGAACTCGAACAAATTTTAAACATTTTTGCTTAAATTTGGCCCGGTTTTGAGTTTCAAATTGATAAGATGATTTTAAACATTCCGTGGCGATTTCCGTTTGTGAAGATGGGATTCCATACGAAATCAGATTTCATCTGTCTGTTTGTTCCCTTTAGATTCGGAAACTACAGGACCGACTTGTGTGAAACTTGACAGGTGGGTACATTGGAGGCCGAGAAAGGTTTCTATAATAATTTGGGACTCCTCTTCATCTCTGGAATGTGGGAAGGGGGTCTCACAAAGAATATAAACTCACTAATCAAGCAAATGCAACCAAATTTGATAAGAGTCTTATTTGTAAACGAGAAATGTTTTTATGATTATTTGAGACTTCTCCCTTCTTCCTTTGAAGATATTGAAAGACTAGAGTGGGACCCTCATATTTTTTTGTAAATTTCAAGAGCTAATCAAGCGAAAGGTACTAAATTTGACAAAGTAGGGTTTGAGGGTAGGAGAAATGTTTTTATGATTATTTGGGACTCCCGACTCCTTCCGTTTCAAAGACAGAAAGGGAAGGGCGTCTCGTATAGAATTTTTTTTGCATCACTCGAAAACTAATCAACCAAAAAATCCAATTTTATCATAGGAGGGTGTTAAGGTACGTAAAATGTACACACAATATTTTGAGATCCCTCTCCTCATTCACTGGGGACATAAGTAAGGGAAAACGGGTCTCCCATACATTTTTTGCATAAATCGAGAACCTATCGAGCAAATGAAACCAAATTTGCTATGGTAGTATATTTGGGTACCATTTTTTTATATTTCGAGTCTCCTTCTTTTCGAAATGAAGAAAGGAGAAAGAGGAGAGAGTCTTCCATATAATTTTATTTGAATATTTCGAGAATTTATCCTTAAAATGAAACCATATTCACAGCGGTGGGTATTAAAGTCTGTTTCACATAGAATCTGGTCGGATAAAATATATCATTTCTCCGCAAAGAAATTACGTACAACAAAAGTAAAAATGTCATTTTGTAGGGTTTTTATTGCACTTTAAGGGAAAAAATACATAAAAATTATTCGTCAGCTTTTCGGATAAATTTTCGAACTTTTTTTGTGATACCACCCATCATTTTCTGCACAGTACTGCTTGTAACCTCATTCGCCATCTTGTTCCACCACTTTTCCATTTGATCGGGTTATTTCATGTTTCTGCCACATTTCTTCAGTTTGCCCTTAACTATTGCCCAATATTTCTCGATGGGATGAAAATCCGGACAGTTAGGTGGATTGATACTTTTTTAAACAAAATCGATCGTGTTCTCCTTACACCACTTAACGACATTCCGGCTGTAGTGGCAACTCGCCAGGTCCGGCCAGAACTTCACCGGACTTTTGTGGAACCGAATGTATGGCAAAACCCTCTTCCGGAGACATTCTTCTTTGTAAACATTTCCATTCATTGTTTCCCCAGTGATGAAAATCTTAGTCTTCTTCCCACAACTACAGATCCCTTGCCAAATCATCAACTTACGAGCAAATTTATCTGCGAAAACAAACTTGAATCTACCCGCAACATTCGCGTAAAATTCGTTACCGGGTATTTGTCCAAAATCCATTTTGAAGTAAGTTTCGTCGTCCATCAAAATGCATCCGTTGTACTTGGTCAACACTTTCTCGTACAACTTCCTTGCCCTGGTTTTGGCAACCAGGTTTTGTTTCAGCGTCCTGTTGGGGTGTTTGCTTGCATGATACGACCGCAAGCCTTCTCGCAAACAAATTCGTCGAGCTGTACTGAGGTTCGTCTTGAACTTTTCGCCAAATCACGCAAGGAGATTCCAGGATTATTGTGAACTGATAGAATTACCTTTGCTCGCAGCTTCCGAACATATGTTCCACTTTAACGCATGGTTTGTTTTGCTCGATCCACCGTAAGGGTCTCCCGGTAACATTGCAGCACCGAATTTATAGTCGATTTTGGATATTTTAGGAATTTCGCGATCTTTACCCCTGACCACGTCGGTTTGTCTACGTGAGTGTGCAGAATTTTCTCTCGCCTTTCGCGTTCTATCGATAACTTTTGACTGACTGCTTCAATCTTGATGAAATTTTCACCACTAAGTAAATAAACCATCCGGATCAAAACACTGTTGATAGATTTGCAATGTGACAACTAGGGGCGCTGCAGTAAATGAAAAGATGCGACCAGATTCTATGTGAAACAGTCTTTATAGTACCATTTTTTTTCAATGATAATGAAGCTCCTCTCTCATTTCACTGGGGTGATAGAGGGGGGAAAGGAGTTTCCAAGACAACTAGAAGTCGTATTTTATTTTACCGATTATATCGTATAGAATGTTATTTAAACTCATTTTCGTATATCTGCACCTACAATGTGCGGCCCATGCATATTCTTTATCGTATTTGGATGCATTGCAAGATTTTATTACGACGAGAAGAGAGACTCGTTTTTATGTACATATGAACTCGACATTTGTGTACGACAATTCGCAAACAATCAGTGAAACGACCGATATACGATGATCAGCCGTGATTGACAGATTTTTTCGTGCTATGCATAAAATAATTCGAAATTAACATGCATAATGTGCATAATGTGCATGCAATCGTATACCTATGCAAATTAATTCGCATTTCTGATTTTCGTAAAACGTATTTGCTGGAAATCGTAAAAGAATGCAAATGAGTTCAATAAAATCGTTTAGTATAATGAGACATCGATGATTAAAATCGTATTTAAGGAGGCTTCAAAATGTTAGTCTATTTTTAGATCATCGATGACATGATCTGCGATTTAAAAGTTTTTGGTTTTGAAAATTTACGATTTGCTTTTGGTTTAATGCCTTTGAAGCAAATCCCCTTGAATTTATAAATTCCAGATAGCGTCGAGGAACCATCATGAGCTGCAGATCGTTTCGTCATGGGATCAAGTGCAGGTACTACAATAACTTCATGAACGTTGAAAAAAATCAGCAATCAGGTAAATAATAAATTGTACGATATAAATTCAATTAGACAGCAAAAAACGCATTTCTTTGAAAAAATCTTATTTTCATTCAACTGACGGAAATTGAGAGCCCTGCACTCGAGTCGCCGAAGACGACCAAATAAGTCGTCAAACTTTCCATATTGTTACGAAAAATGTCGTATACGAAGATATTCCCAATCGCATATTGAGCGAAGACCTACCAGATTACAACCTCAATCATCTATATGATGATGTAAATTGTCATAGTATATTCCAAAAAGAATCAGAGTAGTCGTAAATGATTCGTATGACAAATCGTGCAAATCGTAATTCAATACAAGCCAAATCCAGAATATGTGTGCTAATGTATCTATATGGCCTCCAAAATTATACGTATATACTGGTTTTGCTGCATTATATACAATTTTATATTCGATATTATATACGTATATTTACACGTATATTTGTGTTGCAAATTCGAAATACCCACCAACTGGTTTTCTGGGTTTGACATAACTCGAGAACTAATCGAGCAGCTTGATAGACATTTGGGAAAGGAGAGTATTTAGATACCATAAATACTTCAATTCTTTTTTTTCTATTGAACAACCTTCCATTAACCAGGTACAGTTCTAGACATTTGAAATACAAAGATAACGAAACAAAAAAAAATATCATGGTTTATTCACAAAGCACAACACAGGAAAACGATTAAGCACAACCACTCTTTACGATGTGTAAACATGTAGAATCTTTCCGTGAACCGTAAAAAATTTCTTAAGTGAGCGGCCAAGTGAATAAAAAGTGATCGAGCAAGTAAATTGTAAGTGTACACTCAGGTTATTCAAATTTAACTGTGAAAGCGATTTCTGTGATATTTTAACGATACTCGATAAGACAGAATTTATTTTTAGGGCTGTATTACTTTAAATTAATTTCAATTAATCGGACATTTGGGAGTTATAATAAATATGTTCATCTATTTGTTTTCTCCTACAAGTCCGACGTAGCAAAAACTTTTCAATTCCGAGAAGCAGTGATCGTCGCAAAAAGCTTCTTTAGAACCTAATTAGAAACAGAAACTGAAAAACCCAAATAAAATAGAAAAAATTCAACCGTTGATTGATTTTTTATAATAACTTACAACTTAAAACAAAGATTGCAATGCTTGCCTAGTTGATTGATGATTTCTCATGGAAATTACAACTTTTACGATGCATTGAGTGCTTTATTAAAACAGTTACAAAAGCTCTCATAAAAACAGGAAAGTATGTCTTTTATTAAAGCACTAGCTGACTCGGTGTGCTTTGCTACACCTTCCAAAAACTATTGAATTATGTGATACCTAGCTATTTAACTTTTCATTGAGTTGCACAAAATTTTCAATTCAATTTCATAATTATTAAAAGCCTTTTTAAAATGAAATTACAACTTTTATTTATTTTGAAATCTTAAAAAAAATTATCCGTGTTTTAATCTTTTTTATGACTCTGAATTTCTTTGCTTCTTAAGGGGGGGGGTAGGGTCTAACATTTTCAAAAAATCGATTTTTTTATTTTTTTATTTTCTTATTGTAAAACATTTCAAGAATTTTGTGTCAAATTTTCAAGTCAATTGAAGCAAAACTGTAGAAGTTATAGGCCTTTATCTCCTCCTATGTAATACTGCAAGAAAGCAAGAGCAGAAACTTCAAACGCGTTTTTCTCGAAAGCACATTTTTAAAGTCCGTGGACATCGTCATTTGAAAACTACTTATCCGATTCATTTCAAATTTGGAACATATTTTCTATATATATAATACCAGACCCCAACGTTTTGCTTTTTTGAATTTTTTTATTTGGGGAGATTTTACAGGTGAAAATGGCAGATTTTTAAGTGAAAAATCGTAGTTTTTTCTTCAAACAGCCACAAAAATTTCATAAAAATATTTTTAAGTTAAATAAAAACGTTGGGTCCAGAAAAACATCTATTAAAAATATTTTGCTCTGATTTTTTGACTTCAGATGATCCTGTGCTGAGATACAGTGTCCACCGCAAATACCGTTTTCAAAAAGGCATCCTCGAAAATGCTCCGTCACTGGCTCATTTTTCAATCTATTTCTACGAAAAAAAATACTAAATGTTCTTTTAACAATGCTTTGTATAATGCAAAACATTTGAATACGTTTGTTTGAACGATAGCTCCAGAAAAAAATCGTGAAAATGGTGTTTTTTTATACCCGTTAGACCCTACCCCCCCCTTAAGACTATAACTTAATCTTCACTGTACCTTTTTATTGTGGAGAGAGTTCAAACTATCCTAGAAACATTTTTTGTAACAAAATAACATCGCATTTTTTTACCTATTCGTTCTCAAATTATTAAACAAATTGTGAGAGTGACCCCATCCCCTATTCCTATATCTCTAATGGAAGTATACAAATACGATAACATGTCTTATATGGCTCCATTCTAGATAAATTTGCGAGTTATGCGATAGAATGAGTAGCCCTCTCCCCACTCTGGCAAGAAAAGGGTCTCAAACTACCGAAGAAATATTTCCCGTGCACAAATATGCTCCCATGCAAATTTGGTTCCATTTTCTCGATTAGTAATCTTTAAAAAATTGTATGAGTGACTCCTCTTCCTCTTTCTTATTTTTCACTAATTGGAGGAAGGGGTGTTAAACCACCGGAAAAAAATATTTCCTGTGCTTGAACACCCTCTCATAAAAAATTTGGTTCCGTTTGCTTTATTAGTTGTCGAGTTGTACTTTAAAAGTAGTATCAAAGCCCCTCTTTCTACCTGGAAGGAGGGGATCAAGATCAAACATTCCGTGTATTCAAATGCCCAATGCCCAATTCTGTTCTATTTGCTCAATTGTATGATTGTTCTCGTGTCATATTGGATCCATTTGTTACATAAGTTCTTGGTTTATGCAAAACAATCGTATGTGAGCTTCCGTCTTCTCTAACTGTATCCCCAATTGAAGGAGAAAAGAAGTATCAAATAAGCAAATAATCATTTTACTTATCCAAATGCTCTCCCATGCCAAAGTTGTTTCCATTTGCTCGATTAGTTCTTGAGTTATGCGAAAAATTGTTAAGGAGCCTCCCTCTGTCCTTCTCATCACACAACTGGAAGGAGGCAGTCGTTACATATATGCACAGAAACATTCCTTGTGCTCAAATACCCCTCCAAGCCAAATTTCGTTGCGTTTGCTGAGCATGTTGCCGAGTTATGTAAAAATTGTATGAGTGCACCCTCCTCCCTTAAGATCTCCCGATTTCAACAACGGAGGGTTCTCAAAATATCATAGATACATTTCTCGTAATCAAATACTTTCCCACGCCAAATTGGGTCCCATTTGCATGATTGTTTTTCCAGTTATGCTGAAAACTGTAAAGGAGCCCCCTCCCCCTTTCTATCTCCTCACTGAAAGAAGGGAGGGATACCAAATATTCACATAACTATTGATCGTACACAAATACCCTTCCTAGCCAAATTTGGATTCGTTTGCTCGAATAGTTTTCAAGTGATGCAATGAAAAAGATGTTAAAGGCCCCCCTCTCCTTCCTGTACCTCCAACGGAAGGAGGAGGGGTCTGAAATAACCATAAAACCATTTCTCGTATTCCACTACCCTCCCATGCCAAATTTTGTTCCATTAGCTTGATTAGTTCTCCAGCTATGTAAAAAATTGTAAGGAGGGCCCCCTCCCCACTTTCTATCTCCCCACTGGAAGGAGGGAGGGGTACCAAACATTCATAGAAATATTCCTCGTACCCAAGTAACCACCCATGCCAAGTTTGGTTTGATTTGCTTAATCAGTTCTCGAGATTTGAAGACTTATTACTTTTACATGAGAGACCCCCTCCCCCCTTCCAGGGATATGGAGGGGCTCCAAACCATTATAGGAACCTTCCCCGGCCTCCAATACCCCAATCTACCAAGTTTCATGCAAATCGGTTCAGTAGTTTTCGAGTCTATAGGTAACAGATAGACAGACAGACAGACAGACAGACAGACAGACAGACAGACAGACAGACAGACAGACAGACAGACAGACAGACAGACAGACAGACAGACAGACAGACAGACAGACAGACAGACAGACAGACAGACAGACAGACAGACAGACAGACAGACAGACAGACAGACAGACAGACAGACAGACAGACAGACAGACAGACAGACAGACAGACAGACAGACAGACAGACAGACAGACAGACAGACAGACAGACAGACAGACAGACAGACAGACAGACAGACAGACAGACAGACAGACAGACAGACAGACAGACAGACAGACAGACAGACAGACAGACAGACAGACAGACAGACAGACAGACAGACAGACAGACAGACAGACAGACAGACAGACAGACAGACAGACAGACAGACAGACAGACAGACAGACAGACAGACAGACAGACAGACAGACAGACAGACAGACAGACAGACAGACAGACAGACAGACAGACAGACAGACAGACAGACAGACAGACAGACAGACAGACAGACAGACAGACAGACAGACAGACAGACAGACAGACAGACAGACAGACAGACAGACAGACAGACAGACAGACAGACAGACAGACAGACAGACAGACAGACAGACAGACAGACAGACAGACAGACAGACAGACAGACAGACAGACAGACAGACAGACAGACAGACAGACAGACAGACAGACAGACAGACAGACAGACAGACAGACAGACAGACAGACAGACAGACAGACAGACAGACAGACAGACAGACAGACAGACAGACAGACAGACAGACAGACAGACAGACAGACAGACAGACAGACAGACAGACAGACAGACAGACAGACAGACAGACAGACAGACAGACAGACAGACAGACAGACAGACAGACAGACAGACAGACAGACAGACAGACAGACAGACAGACAGACAGACAGACAGACAGACAGACAGACAGACAGACAGACAGACAGACAGACAGACAGACAGACAGACAGACAGACAGACAGACAGACAGACAGACAGACAGACAGACAGACAGACAGACAGACAGACAGACAGACAGACAGACAGACAGACAGACAGACAGACAGACAGACAGACAGACAGACAGACAGACAGACAGACAGACAGACAGACAGACAGACAGACAGACAGACAGACAGACAGACAGACAGACAGACAGACAGACAGACAGACAGACAGACAGACAGACAGACAGACAGACAGACAGACAGACAGACAGACAGACAGACAGACAGACAGACAGACAGACAGACAGACAGACAGACAGACAGACAGACAGACAGACAGACAGACAGACAGACAGACAGACAGACAGACAGACAGACAGACAGACAGACAGACAGACAGACAGACAGACAGACAGACAGACAGACAGACAGACAGACAGACAGACAGACAGACAGACAGACAGACAGACAGACAGACAGACAGACAGACAGACAGACAGACAGACAGACAGACAGACAGACAGACAGACAGACAGACAGACAGACAGACAGACAGACAGACAGACAGACAGACAGACAGACAGACAGACAGACAGACAGACAGACAGACAGACAGACAGACAGACAGACAGACAGACAGACAGACAGACAGACAGACAGACAGACAGACAGACAGACAGACAGACAGACAGACAGACAGACAGACAGACAGACAGACAGACAGACAGACAGACAGACAGACAGACAGACAGACAGACAGACAGACAGACAGACAGACAGACAGACAGACAGACAGACAGACAGACAGACAGACAGACAGACAGACAGACAGACAGACAGACAGACAGACAGACAGACAGACAGACAGACAGACAGACAGACAGACAGACAGACAGACAGACAGACAGACAGACAGACAGACAGACAGACAGACAGACAGACAGACAGACAGACAGACAGACAGACAGACAGACAGACAGACAGACAGACAGACAGACAGACAGACAGACAGACAGACAGACAGACAGACAGACAGACAGACAGACAGACAGACAGACAGACAGACAGACAGACAGACAGACAGACAGACAGACAGACAGACAGACAGACAGACAGACAGACAGACAGACAGACAGACAGACAGACAGACAGACAGACAGACAGACAGACAGACAGACAGACAGACAGACAGACAGACAGACAGACAGACAGACAGACAGACAGACAGACAGACAGACAGACAGACAGACAGACAGACAGACAGACAGACAGACAGACAGACAGACAGACAGACAGACAGACAGACAGACAGACAGACAGACAGACAGACAGACAGACAGACAGACAGACAGACAGACAGACAGACAGACAGACAGACAGACAGACAGACAGACAGACAGACAGACAGACAGACAGACAGACAGACAGACAGACAGACAGACAGACAGACAGACAGACAGACAGACAGACAGACAGACAGACAGACAGACAGACAGACAGACAGACAGACAGACAGACAGACAGACAGACAGACAGACAGACAGACAGACAGACAGACAGACAGACAGACAGACAGACAGACAGACAGACAGACAGACAGACAGACAGACAGACAGACAGACAGACAGACAGACAGACAGACAGACAGACAGACAGACAGACAGACAGACAGACAGACAGACAGACAGACAGACAGACAGACAGACAGACAGACAGACAGACAGACAGACAGACAGACAGACAGACAGACAGACAGACAGACAGACAGACAGACAGACAGACAGACAGACAGACAGACAGACAGACAGACAGACAGACAGACAGACAGACAGACAGACAGACAGACAGACAGACAGACAGACAGACAGACAGACAGACAGACAGACAGACAGACAGACAGACAGACAGACAGACAGACAGACAGACAGACAGACAGACAGACAGACAGACAGACAGACAGACAGACAGACAGACAGACAGACAGACAGACAGACAGACAGACAGACAGACAGACAGACAGACAGACAGACAGACAGACAGACAGACAGACAGACAGACAGACAGACAGACAGACAGACAGACAGACAGACAGACAGACAGACAGACAGACAGACAGACAGACAGACAGACAGACAGACAGACAGACAGACAGACAGACAGACAGACAGACAGACAGACAGACAGACAGACAGACAGACAGACAGACAGACAGACAGACAGACAGACAGACAGACAGACAGACAGACAGACAGACAGACAGACAGACAGACAGACAGACAGACAGACAGACAGACAGACAGACAGACAGACAGACAGACAGACAGACAGACAGACAGACAGACAGACAGACAGACAGACAGACAGACAGACAGACAGACAGACAGACAGACAGACAGACAGACAGACAGACAGACAGAAATTCATTTTTATATATATAGAAGATAAGCAATATTTTTGCAGCTTTATTACAACACTCTTAAAATTGTGTTTTATTTAAGCTTTAGCAAAACTTTAGGGCTCTTTTAAAACAGGCGATGAATGAAGCATTTTCTATGTTACAACATATAAAACGGTTTTAAAAACTGAATTCTAAGGAAGAGTCTTTATAAAACAATAAAAAAAACTAAAAAAAGCCATCTGTGAAACTTGGGTAAGCATCAGCCGATACCAAGATTTGATCATCTGTATAATGTTCTGATCAATCGGCTGAAGTAATGCATTGGTATTTCGAGGCAACGAAGATGCTGAACTTGAACCATCGACAGTTTCGAGATCTTCAGCTTTATAATGGGTTGAACAGTTGTTCAATACTACTTTTAACGACTTCCACTGGAATCATGTAGCGTTTTCTTCAAAAATCCGTTGTCTTGAGAGCAAAAAACCTAAGATGAGCTACTGTATAAAAAGTTTACGAGTCATTCACGCATTTTTTTAATGATGTAGGACACAGTCAGAAACGCGAAACTAGGTGTGCTTCTGAAATTAAGTCCTCTCTTGTCTGGTCTCATGTCTCAGGTCTAATGTCTCAGGTCTAATGTCTCAGGTCTCATGTCTCAGGTCTAATGTCTCAGGTTTCATGTCTCAGGTCTCATGTCTCAGGTCTCAGGTCTCATGTCTCACGTCTCACGTCTCATGTCTCATGTCTAAGGTCTCATGTCTCAGGTCTTATGTCTCATGTCTCAGGTCTCATGTCTCAGGTCTAATGTCTCATGTCTAATGTCTCATGTCTCATGTCTCATGTCTCAGATCTCATGTCTCATGTCTCAAGTCTCAGGTCTCATGTCTCAGGTCTCAGATCTCTGGTTTCATGTCTAATGTCTCATGTCTCATGTATCATGTCTCAGGTCTCATGTCTTAGGTCTCATGTCTCAGGTCTCAGGTCTAATGTCTCAGGTCTAATGTCTCGTGTTTCGTGTTTGAGACCTCAGGTCTCATATTTCAGGTCACAAGTCTCAGGTCTAATGTCTCAGGTCTCAGGTCCCAGGTCTCAGGTCTCAGGTCTCAGGTCTCAGGTCTCAGGTCTCAGGTCTCAGGTCTCAGGTCTCAGGTCTCAGGTCTCAGGTCTCAGGTCTCAGGTCTCATGTCTCAGGTCTCAAGTCTCATGTCTCAAGTCTCATGTCTCATGTCTCATATCTCATGTCTTGTGTCTGAGATCTTAGGCCTTAGGTCTCATATTTCAGGTCTCAAGTCTCAGGTCTGATGTTTCAAGTCTCAGGTCTCAAGTCTCATGTCTCAGGTCTAATGTCTCAGGTCTAATGTCCCAGGTCTAATGTCTCGTCTCGTGTCTCGTGTTTGAGTCCTCAGGTCTCATATTTCAGATCACAAGTCTCAGGTCTAATGTCTCAGGTCTCAGGTCTCAGGTCTCAGGTCTCAAGTCTCATGTCTCAGGTCTCAGGTCTCAGGTCTCATGTTCCACGTTCTTAGACTCAGAGTCAAGATTTTCCCAACTTCAAAATGATTCTAAGGGTTTTCCGTTGAAAAGGACTTAGAATATTTTCTCTCAAAAACTGTGTTAATTCGCGAAAACCGTGTTAATTCCCAAAAACCGTGTAAAAAAGCCGTGTAAAAAAACCATGTAAAAAAATCACGTAAAAAAACCTAGGAGTACTATTTTGTATCGGAAACTGATAACATAATCATCTTTATTCTCATCAATGTCAGGTTACAATAGTGATTGATAAGTCGGATTATCCATCCGTTATATTGGCAACACTCCCCCCCCCTTCTGTTCACCTGGCAACAATTCCAGTGAAAACTACAAATGTGCTCTTCGTCAATTCTAGAACAATAGTGGATTGACGTTCTCCATACTAGTTTTAATTTAACCATTTTTGGTTAAAAAATAACCATATTTGACTTTTTCCCGCGTTATGTTTTTTTATGACTTCTCTTTGAGAACCAATTATGACTTATGGGGGAGAAGTTCAAATATGGTTATTTTCTAACCATGAGAAATTTTGGAGAAGAAGCTGAAATATGGTTATTTTTCAACTGTATAGAATATGGCAAAGAAGTTAGAAAATGGTTATTTTTTCATTGAAATTCAAAAAGCATTTTTATTTGATGAAAATTTTAGCTGTCAGAAAAAACTTTTTATTTCGGAATGCTTTGTTTATTGTCAAAATTATGTTCAAAACCGTGGTTTTCATTTCAACGTTTTTCTAGGGCTTGTGATATAGCTCAGTTGGCAAGTCTGTTGTCTCCTGAGCCGATGTCCGCGAGTTCGAGCCCAAGAGTAAACATCGAACACAGTT
This sequence comes from Uranotaenia lowii, assembly GCF_029784155.1. Lineage (NCBI taxonomy): Eukaryota > Metazoa > Arthropoda > Insecta > Diptera > Culicidae > Uranotaenia > Uranotaenia lowii. Next base: position 229,809,585 of record NC_073693.1, on the reverse strand, counting down.
GTACCGGATAAGTTTTTCAATAACGATCCGCCAACTGTAACGTTGATAAAGTCGCGAATGCCATAAAGATGGTAAAACGACTATAATCGAAACAAAAAAAAAAAAAAAAAATTTCAACGTTTTTCATGAAATTTCAACTTTACCGCACAAGAGGCACCGGTTGCTCACTAATGGGCCGGTTGTTCTTTTCGAATCGATTCAGGCGGGTGTCGATCGGATCCGGAGCTAAAGTCGAACTATTCATGATCCGCTCCGCTGCCTTTTTCCTCCAGGCTAAGTCGGGAGGAAGATTTTGGCCGTCTGGGTTCATTAAAGTTGTCGGTGCTGTTTAGCGACCGACATCCGATGGCCATTAGTTCCGATTCCGTGGAGTTTCCTTTGATTTAAAAAATAAGATGTGTTCAGTCCGGAGTGCGGATATGTCAACGACATCGATGTGTTGAGGACTGTCGCTTGATTCGAATCCGGCAGCTTATTGTCTTGCCAGTTGTTGCGCCAGATTCCAAATCCAACATTTGATTCTTTTTGGCTTCCGTGAGGTTGGACATAACCTCGGAAATGCATTTGCTGGGACTTGTTTTCTCCATTCACGGTAACGAAACATTCGGTGAGATTATCCGATTCCTGCAAATTAATTTAGTTTTCAAAGTTCACTGCTAATATTTAAAAATGATAACTTACCTCGTGCGATAATAATTGCACCAGTATAGTCTTTTGTAATTTTGTAACTTATTAACTTTACAAAATTACAGTTATTTCCAAAAGACTGTTATGTTAACTGTTATAAAAGTCTACAGGAAATTATAAAATATTGGAAAAAATTGACTTCAAGCAAGATCGATTGCGTAGACAAACATATTTTTCGGTTCTGTTTTTCAATTGAGGTTAAATTTTCATCCTGTTTTCGGTTAATACCCGAAAACTAGGAATATGGTTAAAATTGTTTCTTAAAATATTGATGAAAAATAACCATATAGGTAGTTCTGCAGTAAATACCAGAAAATGGTTATTTTTCATTCAAAAATGGTTAAATAAAAATGAGCGTGTCTCTCACTTGCAACTCTCTGTTATTGTTTACATTTGACACGCAGTTCGCCAGTCTACAATAATCACCGCGAGATTACATAAGTTCGGTCGTCGCAAGTGAGCTCCAACATTTTCAAGAACAATCTTGTACCCTTTTCTACATTCAGAAATGGTAAACTGGGCTTGTGATATAGCTCAGTTGGCAAATCTGTTGTCTCCGGAGCCGATGTCCGTGAGTTCGAGCCCAAGAGTAAACATCGAACACAGTTGTACCGGATAAGTTATTCAATAACGATCCGCCTACTGCAACGTTGATAAAGTCGCGAATGCCATAAAGATGGTAAAACGACTATTATCGAAAAAAAGGAATGGTAAACTAAAAGTTTTCGTAGAAAATTGTTATAACTAGATTATTCGAGGATTATACATACTATCCGTTCCAAAAAAAATTGTGGCAAACGCAGAATCAAGTCCGCCCTGAATTTTGAAAGTCAATCTTAAGGAACTAGAAAACGTAATCAAAAACAGCCTTGATTTGGATATAGGTGGTGCAAAGTATACGTTATAGATGGCGCACGTGGTGCTTCAAAATTAAAGGACCAAAACATTGGCCGCTTTAAAAACACTTGACATAACGTCACAAAAATTTGCACCTATGAACATTACATTACGAAACAGCTTCTCTGAATGATTCATCAATTTCCATCCATACATTCAAAAGTTATTCACCAAACAAAATGTTTTATTTTTTTTTTCGAATACACTCCTTAGGAAAGCCTTCCATATCATCACTGCACTATGCGCCTGGAAGAAGATTTGGAAATAACCAGAGAATAGGCTTATGAAAACTCATTTTGATTTTCGGAAATGAAAAAAAATAATTAAAAATGACCATTTCGAATCGTTAAAAAGAAAATTCAAAGTAAATTATTCCCAAATTATTCAACACTCCATAATCTCAAAGATATCAAACAGGTCACCATAAGCTACTCCATCATACATCAAATTGATTCTGGTAAACAATTCACGGAAACAGGCAGCAGAATATTGGCATTACGATCCATCAGCAAAGTTACAAGTTCCATCAATCATCCGACGAACTGTTGTGTTAAAGTTACACGCCAGAATATCGAATCTCCATCAAGGTCAAGTTGGGGTAGATACAGCACAGCAAACAAATTTTCCTCACGTTCAATCCTAGGGCACACTCGATTTGGCAGAAGTGGAGAAGAAATAAAATAAACTTGCCGCTAAAACTTTTTGCTTGCGTTCGCAGTTCTTTCATTGAACACAACACAAGCAAAACTGTACATATTTATTATCCGCCCTCCTCGCTCTTCTGAAAACGATCGAAGAAGTTGCGAGTTGCCGTGAACAACCAGAAGCATCTTAATAATCGTTCAATAAATATTCCTACCGAAACAGCATGCAGGAATCTTCAGATGAAAATTTTCCCCTTAGCAGCCTCAGCTCGAATCCACCCCAGACCCCAAATCGAGCTAGGGCGGCCTGCCGTATAAAATGTTGTTGGTTTTTAAGTTTGCCGCAAAGTTTCCCGCTTGTTTTTATTTTTATGATGATTCCGGGGATCTCCGCTTTTGGGGGTAGATGGAGAAAAGTTTTGTTCTCCTTCTGCATTGAGGCAGGGTAAATTCTTGAAGAAAAACACTTTGGAACAGGTACCTTCCTACCTACTTTCAAGCATTCGCTTTTTTCGTCTCTCTTCTGTTTCAATTCCCCAAGTGTTGCAGCCGCAAGTTTTCCAAATGGGGAAACTTTCCGGATGTTTTCTGGGGCGAACAATATGTTGCATAATCCGATCATCGTAATTAAGCATTCTTCTCTTCCGGCTGGATGTCTTTCGTCGGTAGATTCTTCGGTCTGTGTTTGGGTGGGTTTGTTCGGGTCAGTTTTTGAGAGCCCCCGAATGTAGACTAGGCACTTACCGGAGAACGTGCCACTAGGCGCCATGTTTTGTTTCTCCGTAAGCTAGCATGGCGGAGCCAGTCATCTTGATACGGTAATTATGGCGTAATTTGAGTTAAATGGCTGTTGTACCGCAGTTCTTCCGTCCGACAGCTTTATCATTTGCCGAGATGTTTTCAAAAAGGAGCTCGTCTCTAGCAAAAACTGAAACTCGGATTCGAAACATCCGAGCCGTTTTCCTGGCCAAGGAGCTGCCCCCAATCCGGAAGTTTTCGTAGCATTTGGATTGTCGTTGAGTTTCTGGCACGTATTTTATCCCGCGCTGTCTTCCCTCGTATGGAATCGAGCCCACCGCAGATATGTATGACTGTTTAAGTCTTTTTGATAAATGGACCACTTTTGTCCACTTCAGCTTCGTTAGGAATATCGGTAATATCCGCAAAGCGGCTTACGGAAACTTTCTGCAAGCAAGTCCTTCCTACTTGTTCGCGACTAATGGATTTGAATTTTTTATTCGCTCAGCAGTGGGACAACAAAAACAGTTTGTTCTTAAAATATTGCGGAATCGTAAGCCGCAATGAGGATTTTCATTTAGAAATGACAAATGAACAGGTTTGTGCAGCTTGAAAACTGAAGTATAAACGATTTCGCCAGCAAATCCTGGGTTCGAAATTAAAACATAATTTTTCAGAAGCGCTCATACTCAGTGAAACGAATTGTTTGTAATGAATAATCATGCGAAATTAGCTGCCAATGGAACTTCAGGGATTCGGGAATAAGTTCAGGGAGTTACTTTAAAAATAAGATCCCACAACAAAAGACACCAAAGTATTCCCATATTATGTTGGTTGTTATTTAAGAATAAACGAACACCTTTCCGATTCCCTTTTTGTTTTTAACGACAATTTAGTGACGCAGATAAATTGTTTCACGTGAATTTTTTATTCCAAACAAATGAGTTCTTCCATCATGATTCAAACTGAAGGCGTCGGTCGTCATTTTATTAGTCATAAACCGTTATTGGGCAGACATCCATAAAGACTTCATCCCGGACTAATTACAAATTCCCAGCAGCGATCGGAACCATTTTCAGTCCCCAACCGTTCAGAAGAGGGGCAAAATGCCGGAATGGAATATCCGAAGAAATTCCCCGGGGACGTTCAATTGACACTCCGAATAATTCGATTTATTGACGAACATTTAATCGTAGCGCTGGGTTTTGCTTATCGCTTGTCTTGGGATTACTGACAGTGACAGCTATAAGCTCGCACTTTTTTTACGCTTCAATGGGACAAATTTGACGATTTCGGAATATTGCCATCCCACTGCCACCACACGGGCCAAACCATCTTCGAATAATAAACACCCGGTAGACAAATTTGGAATGGGATCTAAGGTAGACTGCGATAATTCATTTTAGCCGAGACAAGAATATAACTGAAAAAATTTGACTCATTTTATTTTTTGATGAAATTTTGCCAGAAGAAAAACGGTGGTTTTCTCATCTTCCTAGATTCTTATCTTCTTCTTTTCATATCATATTTGTCATCTTCTCCTAGTTTTCTTAATTACATCTTCATAACTTAAAATTCTTTCGTCTTCTAATCATCTTATCAACTCATCTGCTGCTTTGTTCATTTTATAATCCTCTTATCTTCTCATCTAGTATAATACTAATTTTTACATATCTTCAAACCATCCAATCATATCATTTCATCATCTTTTCATCTAATCATCTCATCACCTTCCTATATCCTAATCTTCTCATATTCTCATCTTTTCATCTTCCTATATGTATCCTCATCTTCTCATCTTCTTTTCTTCCTTAATCTTCATCTTCTCATCTTGTAATCTTCTCATATTTTCATCTTCTCATCTTCTCATCTTCTTACCTTCCCATCTTCTCATCTTCTCATCTTCTCATCTTCTCATCTTCTCATCTTCTCATATTCTCATCTTCTCATCTTCTCATCTTCTCATCTTCTCATCTTCTCATCTTCTCATCTTCTCATCTTCTCATCTTCTCATCTTCTCATCTTCTTATCTTCTCATCTTCTCATCTTCTCATCTTCTCATCTTCTCATCTTCTCATATTTTCAACTTCTCATCTTCTCATCATCCCAGCTTCACATCTTCTCATCTTCTCATCATCTCATTTTCACATTTTCTCATCTTTTCATCTTCTCATCTTCTCATCTTCTCATCTTCCCATCATCTCATCTTCTCATCTCCTCATCTTCTAATATTCTCATCTTCTCATCTTCTCACCTTCTCAGTTTCTCATCTTCTCAGTTTCTCATCTTCTCATTTTCTCATCTTTTCATCTTCTCATCTTCTCATCTTCTCATCTTCTCATTATCTCCCCTTCTCATTTCCTCATCTTCTCATCTTTTCGTCTTCTCATATTCTCATCTTCTCATCTTCTCATCTTCTCATCTTCTCATCTTCTGATCTTCACATCTTCTCATCTTCTCATCTTCTCATCTTCTCATCTTCTCAGTTTCTCATCTTCTCATCTTCTCATCTTCTCATCTTCTCATCTTCTCATCTTCTCATCTTCTCATTCTGTCATCTTGTCATCTTCTCATCTTGTCACCTTCTCATCTTCTCATATTCTCATCTTCCCATCTTCTCATCTTCTCATCTATTCATCTTCTCATCTTTTCATCTTCTCATCTTCTCATCTTCTCATCTTCTCATCTTCTCATCTTCTCATCTTCTCATCTTCTCATCTTCTCATCTTCTCATCTCCTCATCTTCTCATCTTCTTATCTTCTCAAATTCTCAAATTCTCATCTTCCGATCTTCTCATCTTCTCCTCTTCCATTTTCTCATCTCCCCATCTTCTCATCTTTTCATCTTTTAATCTTCTCATCTTCTCATCTTTTATCCTCTCAAAATCTCATCTTCTCATCTTCAAATCTTCTTCATCATCTTCTTACTTTCTTATTTTCCAATCTTTCTATATCCTCATCTTCTTATCTTCTCATATTTTTAAATTCTCATCTTCTCATCTTCTCATGTTCTCATGTTCTCATCTTCTCATCTTCTCATCTTCTCACCTTCTCATCTTCTCATTTTCTCATCTTCTCATATTCTCATGTCCTCAGTTTTTCAACTTCTCATATTCTCGTCTTCTCGTCTTCTCAAATTCTCATCTCCTCATCTTCTCATCTTCTCATCTTCTCATATTCTTATCTTCTCATCTTTTTATCTTCTCATCTTCTCATCTTCTTATCTTCTCATCTTTTCACCTTCTCATCTTATCATCGTTTCATCTTCTCATCTTCTCATCTTCTCATATTCTCAACTCATCAGTTTTTCACCTTCTCATAATCTCGTCTTCTCTTCTTCTCATCTTTTCATCTTTTCACCTTCTCATCTTTTCATCTTCTCATATTCTCATATTCTTATCTTCTCATCTTCTCATCTTCTCATCTCCACATTTTCTAATCTTCTCATCTTTTCACATTCGCATCTCCTCATCTTCCCATCTTCTCATCTTGTCATCTCCTCATCTTCTTATTTCCTCATCTTCTCATCTTCTCATTTTCTCATCTTCTCATCGTCTCATCTTCTCATCTTCTCATCTTCTCATCTTCTCATTTTCTCATTTTCTCATCTTCTCATCTTCTCATCTTCTCATCTTCTCATTTTCTCATCTTCTCATTTTCTCATCTTCTCAACTTTCCATCTTATTATCTTCTCATCTTCTCATCTTCTCATCTTCTCATCTTCTCATCTTCTCATCTTCTCATATTCTCATATTCTTATCTTCTCATCTTTTCACCTTCTCATCTTATTATCTTCTCATCTTCTCATCTTCTCATATTCTCAACTCCTCAGTTTTTCATCTTCTCATATTCTCGTCTTCTTTTCTTCTCATCTTTTCATCTTCTCATCTTCTCATCTTTTCATCTTCTCATATTCTTATCTTCTCATCTTCTCATCTGCTCATCTTCTCATCTCCTCATCTTCTAATCTTCTCATCTTTTCACATTCTCATCTTCTCATCTTCCCATCTTCTCATCTTCTCATCTTGTCATCTCCTCATCTTCTTATTTCCTCATCTTTTCATTTTCTCATCTTCTCATCGTCTTATTTTCTCATCTTCTCATCGTCTCATCTTCTCATCTTCTCATCATCTCATCTTCTCATCTTCTCAACTTTCCATCTTCTTATCTTCTCATCTTCTCATCTTCTTATCTTCTAATCTTTTCACCTCCTCATCTTATCATCTTTTCATCTTCTCATCTTCTCACCTTCTCATCTTTTCATCTTCTCATCTTCTCATATTCTCATGTCCTCAGTTATTCAACTTCTCATATTCTCGTCTTTTCGATTTCTCATCTTCTCATCTCCTCATTTTGTCATCTTCTCATCTTCTCATATTCTCATATTCTTATCTTCTCATCTTTTTAGCTTCTCATCTTCTCATCTTCTAATCTTCTCATCTTTTCACCTTCTCATCTTATCATCTTTTCATCTCCTTATCTTCTCACCTTCTCATCTTTTCATCTTCTCATCTTCTCATATTCCCATGTCCTCAGTTTTTCAACTTCTCATATTCTCGTCTTTTCGTCTTCTCATCTTCTCATCTCCTCATTTTGTCTTCTTCTCATCTTCTCATATTCTCATATTCTTATCTTCTCATCTTTTTAGCTTCTCATCTTCTCATCTTCTAATCTTCTCATCTTTTCACCTTCTCATCTTATCATCTTTTCATCTTCTCATCTTCTCATCTTCTCATATTCTCAACTCCTCAGTTTTTCATCTTCTCATATTCTCGTCTTCTCTTCTTCTCATCTTTTCATCTTCTCATCTTCTCATCTTTTCATCTTCTCATATTCTCATATTCTTATCTTCTCATCTTCTCATCTTCTCATCTCCTCATTTTCTAATCTTCTCATCTTTTCACATTCTCATCTTCTCATCTTCTCATCTTCTCATCTTCTCATCTTCTCATCTTCTCATCTTCTCATATTCTCATGTCCTCAGTTTTTCAACTTCTCATATTCTCGTCTTTTCGTCTTCTCATCTTCTCATCTCCTCATTTTGTCTTCTTCTCATCTTCTCATATTCTCATATTCTTATCTTCTCATCTTTTTAGCTTCTCATCTTCTCATCTTCTAATCTTCTCATCTTTTCACCTTCTCATCTTATCATCTTTTCATCTTCTCATCTTCTCATCTTCTCATATTCTCAACTCCTCAGTTTTTCATCTTCTCATATTCTCGTCTTCTCTTCTTCTCATCTTTTCATCTTCTCATCTTCTCATCTTTTCATCTTCTCATATTCTCATATTCTTATCTTCTCATCTTCTCATCTTCTCATCTCCTCATTTTCTAATCTTCTCATCTTTTCACATTCTCATCTTCTCATCTTCTCATCTTCTCATCTTCTCATCTTCTCATCTTCTCATCTTCTCATCTTCTCATCTTCTCATCTTCTCATCTTCTCATCTTCTCATCTTCTCATCTCCTCATCTTCCTATTTCCTCATCTTCTCATCTTTTCATTTTCTCATCTTCTCATCGTCTCATCTTCTCATCTTCTCATCTTCTTACCTTCTATTTTTCTCATCTTCTAATCTTCTCATCTTTTCACCTTCTAATCTTCTCATCTTTTCACCTTCTCATCCTCTCATCTTCTCATCTTCTCATCTTCTTATCTTCTCATTTTCTTACCTTCTCATTATCTCTTCTTCTCATCATCTCATCTACCCAACTTCTCATCTTCTAATCTTCTTATTTTGTCATCTTCTTATCTTGTCATCTTCTCATCTTCTCATATTCTCATTTTCTCACATTCTCATGTTATCATATTTTCATCTGCTCATCTTATTATCTTCCTTCTTCTCATTTTCTACTTTTCACAACTTCCCAACTTCTCAGTTTCTCCATCTTTTTATCTTTCTATATCCACATCATCTCATCTTATCATCATCTCATCTTTGCATCTTCTCATCTTCTCATCTTCTCATCTTCTCATCTTCTCATCTTCTTATCTTCTCATCTTCTCATCTATTCATCTTCTCATCTTCTCATTTTCTCATTATCTCATCTTCTTCTTACTTTTATATTTTCTCATCTTCTCATCTTCTTATCTTCTCATCTTCTCATCTTCTCATCATCCCAGCTTCTCATCTTTTCATCTTCCCAACTTCTCATCTTCTCATCTTCGCATCTTTATATCTATTCGTCTATTAATTTTCGCTTCTTCTCATATTCGTATCTTTTCTTCTTCTCATCTTTTTTTTATATTTTGTTTGTTTAATCTTTCAATAGGGTTCTTGGGAAGAAAGACAGCTTGCTGTTAAATTTCTTGAAAAAAAAAATAATCTGCCCATTTGTATCCATTTTTATAATCTTATCTTTTCTTGTCGAATCGACTTATTGTCTCATCTTCATTATCTTTTTTCTCTTCCATCCTTTCTTTTTATAAGTTTTCCAAATTTTTATTTTTTCCTTATTTTTATTCCCAGCTTTTCATATTTTCTTATCATATTCTGTTATTTTTTTTAGGATTTTAAATGTTTTTGCTTTAATGTTAAAGAAAATAATTTTGGTCTCTTCTTCAGTGTTTTTTTTTTTGTAATTTTCATCTTTTTTGTGAATATTAATATATGTAGGTAAGTCCTAAAACAGAAACAAAAAAAAGTTGCCCATGTTATGATGTTTAATTATATCACATCATATTACAAATTACAACATAATACTAAATTAAATACGCAGTCGTTGCCAACTTGTTGGTCGAAACTTGCAGAATATGTTCAAGCGCTTGTCAAAACCACGTTATTGTCTTGCGTCTAAAATAATGAGGATTGTTTTAAAGTTGGGAAATAGGATCATAAGTCCAATACATAAAATCAATTAATCTGTGTAAGCTCCATTCGGCACAAAGATTTTCTTGATAGACATTGGATTTTTGCAAGGTCTTCTAAGAGTGTACATTTAGATACACACATACAGATACAAAGCAAAGGAAGGAGCGTAGTGTTCTGGAATATTCCAGGATATTTTTGTGTGCCATCACACATGGGTAGGCAACATAAACCGAAAAACACTTTTCCGTTTTTTTTTCGGTTCATGCTGCAACTTAAAATCTTCCTACTCGTTTTCCTAACAATTTTTGATTTTAACTGGCCTGAAAAGTTCTACCTTTTCAAAATTTAACATCGTATCAATTCTTGGGAGCATAATTCACTACGCATACCCATGCAATTAGAACATTTTCCACTAATTAAATTCCGCTCTTTCACCGGCTTTTGTACCAAAGCATTCAACCTTGGAATGGTGTGGAATGAAGCAAGCCAACCACCATTTTCCCGTCATCGTGGCTCTCCATTCCGTCGTTGTTGGAAGCCACCCGAACCCACAATTTACCGAGATGATATCAATTAGCTCAAATTACAAACTCACCATCGCATCGTCTCAGCCTCGTTTCACCTGTCCCATCATCCATAGACGGTACATTACGCCGAACAGTCGTTTCTCACATTCGCTAGGCTGCTGTGCTAGACTTTGACCGAACTTTTGATTGCCATCACCGTGCTTAATTATTCCGATATCTCGTTGGGTTCGATTTGGGTCCTGGGAGCAAAAACAGAGCGAGGGGGAGGCCGAGGTATTTAGACGATTTTATCCGATTACGAACTATTTTTGACTTTGCTTCAGCTACAGGTATCTTCTTTCTGCAAAGATAAATGAGAACCAAGAGAAGGAAAAAAAAATCAATTAGTACTCGCTTCCGCTCATCAGATTTACGGATCTGTGCTGGTCCTGATGATACACTTGAATGATTGATGATGGGTTAGCGTGTCGATAATTTTGATTTTTTACTTCACACTTTACGATAGACGGAACGCTGGCAGCGTTTTTTGTTCTTGAATCGATTTTGAGCTATTTGAATTTCAAACCCTTTGCATGATCTATTCTGATGAGCAGAAAATTAATTCCAATAACTTTTTTATCACGTGAAAAGTGTCGATTAGAACAATTATGTTAGTTTTCAACAGGAATACAGAACCTACAATAATATTTATCTTACGGAAAGTTTCGTGAAAATGGAAATCGGAGTAGGATTTGACAGGAACCGTCTTAGTGAAGTGTTATTTGACCTAAATGCAATTCGTTCATATCTTTGAAAGATCTTATTTGTTTTTTTTTTCATTAAATTTGTTTCATCCCATGGCTAATAAATTTAATTTTAATCAAATTTACCAAAAGAAGACTCAAGTATTTTATGCACAAATGATTATCAGATTAGCTTTTATAAAACAATTGCTTCGTGAAAGGACTAAAAAATAGATGATTTTCCAAACAAATGAATGTGCCCATTTTGCCTCGTGTGGCTTTTAGGGTCTTTTTTTAAAATGGAAATGTTTGTTACAAAAAATAAACTTTTAAAAGCAACTGGACAAATTGACGTAAAACATGGTTTTTTGATGATTCTTCTAACAAAAGATTGTGACAGTTTCCTCTAGCAGGTTAAAATCCAACTTTTTTTTAAATACTCCAAACAATCAACAAAGAAAATAGGGTAGAGCAATTTTTTATATTAGGATTCAGATCCTGAAATAAGCCAAAATAATTAATGAATTTCGGCTTCTTGCATGAATACGGTGATAGTAAGTAAAGTTGCACATTTTGAAATTGGGGTACAGCGAATGTGTAAAAAATATATTAAAATTACAGTGAAAAATAGAAAATTATCAGCGCAGTATTTGAATTCGTTTATTATTTTCTATTCTTCACTGTTATAATAGTAGTAGAATATTTGCAACATTTTTACACTTTTATTCAATCATATTTCCGGTTGTTTCTAAACCAACATTAAATATATAGCTTTAAACTATTTGTATGATAGATTATCTGTTTGTTTTTGTGCATTCAACAATACATTTAATATATTCAACTATATGTGTATGATTGCCTTTATGCAATCAACAATAAATACAATAGAATCATTTATGATTGTATGATTGGTCTTCTGCATTTAACAATAATTTATGTACATATACATTTTCAACAATTAGGGTATATACGGATTCAATTCAAGATATGATAGATTCAATGGAATGGAATTCTGTGAAATCTGTGAATATTTTTAAAGTTTTGGTTCCGTGACTCAGATTCTGTGATGAAAATTGGCTCAAAATTCTGTGATTTCGGCAACCTTGGTTTTGACATCAAAAATATATTATAATTATAAATTTTCAAACGTCTTCATTTGATTTTTCATTAAAATCTTAGTTTGTTGCAACTTACACCGTTTTCTTGGTAGTGTGAAAATTGCATGTTTTTAGAAGTTTAAAAATAAATGGTGAAACCAATAATTTTCTGACTATGAAAATTTGATGTCCCATCAACATTTAATCTTTTGATGTACAAAAGGTATGATCATATGTGGACTTTAGTAACTAATATCCATTAAAGTTGAAAAGTGTTGCATGATGCACGAGCAAGGTTGCCGAAATAAATTCTGTGTTTTTGAGAAAAAAAATTCTAACTTTCTGTGATTTTACGCAAAAATTCTGTGATGGATTTCTGTGATCTATTTCCTTGAATATCATAGAAAATTCATGATAACTTGTGATTTTTTCATATTTTAGTTGGATAAAATCAATGACCATTACCAATCTTATCATTCTTTTCTAATTCAAAGTAAGAAATCCAAATTTCATACTGTCATAAAAAATATAGTTTCGAAAATTCATTCAAAGTTCAAAAATTATGTGAAATCTGTGAAAGTATCAAATTTCAGTGTTCTGTGACACAGATTCTGTGATGAAAATTTGCACAAAATTCTGTGAAATTAAAATTTTTTTTTTGTGATTTCAGCAATCTTGTGCCCGAGTTGACGGTATCAAATTTGGTTCCATTGGCTAATAAGTTGTTAAGCGATACAGCTAAACTATATGGAACCCTCTCCTTCCCACCTCTCTTCACTCTGCAAGGTGGAAGAGTGTATAGAGATCATAAAAACATACATAGAGTCCCTCCCTCTTTCCAGTAGGGCGATATAAAGGGGGAGGAGGCCTCTTTTATAAATTTGTACATAACTCAAAAACTAATTAAGCAAATGGAACCAAATTTAACATGGGCGGGTATTGAGGAACGTGACATATGTTTTAATGATTGAAAAAGGGAGGGGGCTTCCATACAATTTGTTTGCCTAACTCGAGAATTAATCGAGCAAATGAAATCAAATTTGGCATCAAAAACTATTTGAGTACGAAAAATACTTTTATGAATATTAAGATCTCACACCTCCATTCAATGGGGTGAACGGAAGGGGGAATGGTACTTCCTTTCAAGCTTATGCATAACTCAAGAATTTACTACGCAAATGGCACAGAATATGGCTTGGGATAGTATTTCAATACGAGAAATTTCTTTATGTGAAACAATTTCTTTCGTGTAGTAGAATTGGGAAAATATGAAGGTAAGAGGAAAGCTTATACAGACCCCGTTCGATTTTGGCAACATGCCCGAATATTTTGTGTTGCCAAAATCGAATGTTGCCAAAATCGAACGGTATTTTTTTTTAAATTATCTTTTTTTTTATTATCAGTTACGTTATTTTAAGTCAATTTTTGACCATTTTAGTCATTTTTTTTTATCATTTTTAACTATTTTTTTTATGCATTTTGCATTGTTCTTATTTTAATTATAATGTTGTTGTTTTTTGTTATAATTGCTGTTTTTTGTCATTCTTTATCATTTTTTCATGTTTTTTAATTGTCTTTATCAGCCTTTTGTATGTATTTGTTACTTTATTTTTGAATTTTTCATCTTTTTTGCTTTTTTGAGTACAGGGCCGTAGGAACATCCGACTCATGGGGGGGGTTTTGGTGACTGATTCTTTACCTATGATGTTTTGGCCAACAATGCACGAGTACAAAAAATTTGAAAAAATTTTGTTTGTTACTATATGAATATCAATTTTTAAGTACTTAAACATTAAAATTTTTCGTAATTAAATCGTAACTTTGGAAAATTGGATCCTAACCCAAAAAGTAAGCTAAATTCGTTGTCATCGATGGTTAAAATCTTTGAATTTTTTTAAGAGTTTGGTGGATCAAACTTAGTTGATTTGGGCATAAAATAAGCTTTTTCTAGGTGAGTCTTCATTTCTTGAAAAAAATTTATTCTTGACTCGAATCAAACAAGCCTTATCTTTCAAACTACTTTGCAAATTCAATAAATTTGAACCTTTAATGATAAAAAGTACAATTAAAAATTATACGATTTTCGGAGCAAATTTCTCGATGCAAACCAAGGTTGCCGAAATCACTGAAAAATCTGTAATTTCAACAGAATTTTGAGCAAATTTTCGTCACAGAATCTGTGTCACAGAACACAGAATTTTGAAGTATTCACAGATTTCACAGAATTTTTGGATTTTGAATGGTTTTCAAAAATAATAATTTTTCTGGCCGATATAAAATTTAGATTTCTTCCTTTGAATTTGAAAAGTATGATAAAGTTGGTAATGTTAATTGATTATTCCTAACTAAAATGTTGAAAAGACCTCATTGAAATATCATGAACTGCCAATGAAATTAAAGGGAATAGCATAACAGAAAACTATCACAGAATTTTTGGGTAAAATCACAGAAAGTCAGATTTTTTTTCTCAAAAACACAGATTTTTTTTTCGGCAACCTTGATGCAAACTTGAATCAAATGAATGGTTTTAATATAAAATTTGGCTTTGAAAAAACAGTAATATTAACACATTGCGGACCAAATTAGAAATAGGGTAAATGTACTCGAACTTGGCCCCTAAGGCATGGTTGACTACCCAAGCAACCTTAAGTCTCATATCTACTTAAACTCGTGCCTCCAAAGTTCGAATTTCGCTGAACAAAGGTTCCGAAGGGAATTGGCACCGAATTTTCTCGAATGTGAACATGAAAGTTACAAAAGGTTCCTCAAATAGCCTTCTATGGACTTGAAGTTCCAAGAAGTTCCTCAAATAGCCTTTTTTGCGACATGTCAATTGCACCCACACAGTATAAAAGTTACAAATTAGGTCTCAAATAGCCTTCTGTGAACTTCAAGTTCCAAGAAGTTTCTCAAAAAGCATTTTTTGTGACATGTCAATCGCATCCACACAGTATAAAAGTTACAAATTGGGCCTTAAAAAGCCTTCAGTGAACTTCAAGTTCCAAGAAGTTCCTCAAAAAAGCCTTCTGTGAACTTCAAGTTCCAAGAAGTTCTTAAAATAGCCTTTTTTGTGACATGTCAATCGCATCATTCAGAATAAAAGTTACAAATTGGGTCTCAAATAGCATTCTATGGACTCGAAGTTCCAAAAAGTTCCTCCAATAGCCATTTTGAGACATGTCCGCCATTTCATGAATTTGAAATGTTAACGAACATCACAAAAGGGCATATAATAAATAAATCTTTTTTTTAAACTGGTAAATTGTTGAAATGTATAATTAATATTGAAACTTCAACTGAGAACAGCTAAAAGATAACTCGCAAATGATTGTTTTTGAAAAATATAAAGATTTTGACTTTATAAAATTTCGTGAAATTGTATTTACTTACCACGAATTTATCACACATTGAAAGTCAGTTGAAGCAATTCATTAATTAAATATCAAGATAAACTCAAGAATTTGTATAATTTTATGATTCATAGTTATAAACATGGAATTCCATTTTTTTAAACCTATATTATTTTAACGGATGATTGATTTATACTCCGTTTCGTAATGTTTCTTAGTAATAATCAACATGCATCTTTGCTGCTGGCCGCTGGCTGCCCTTCCTGGTATTCTAGGAAGCTTATAACCACTTCGAATTTTAGCTGCCGGTAAGGCAGCATCTAGGCGTGGCGTCGTGGCAGCGTGTTTGGCTATCATCTCGGAGGATCGGGTTCAAGTCTGGTACCAGGACTAATTTTTTCCATAGGTTGTTTGATTGCTTGAGTAAGCGAATCAAATATTTGTCTAGCAGAACTGGCGTGCGTGCTGGCATGTATCGAACATAGTTAAAAACAAAGTAATTAAGTAAGATCAATTGAGGGAGGTGATGGGAGGAATAAAGATGGATGCCGAGAAACCTGCAGCACCACACAGGCTGGTGGTGACCAAAGTAAGAGAGGAGAGGAGATTTTTTTTGTTTTCGCTGATTAAACGTTTACTTGTGGGCTGAATAGAAGGCCGTTCAAATCTGTAATGGAACTTCAAAGTTTCAATAAGAACTTAAATTTTGGGCTGAATAAAAGGAACTTAAGCACATTGATTATGCTGATTAAGCTGTGTTCGACCTTTTAAACGAGACTTTTGGTTGCTTGGGTATATTTCCCATGATTGTAGTCTTCCTGTAATATGTACCTTTATAAGTCCTTCGACAAATATGATTGCTTACTAGCCTGAAATGTAGTAAAAGTATGTCCTTGCTTTAAAGCGGAGGATAATTTGATATAAACCTGATCAAACTATTGATTGAAATGCTCCTTATTATGGCCCCCCGTTCCGAATTGTGGCCCTTTATGAGTTCTTTAAATTGGCCGCCTCTAGAAGAAATTTGCCTCACTAATACAAAAACAGTTCCCACGAATTCGTTGATAATATCCTGGAAGGAAGCACAACAATGTTCTGTGTTGTTTTCAAAAAGTCGAAAGTACGAAATGTCAACTATTTTTTAGAATTGATATTTGCGTGCAGAATTATAATAATACGTAAAAAGTTTCATTTGTTTGTTTCGGTTTTTGGTGTGTTTAAAATTTCTATTATCAGAATGACAATCTAGAACAAATAGGTTCCAAAATATTGAATTGGTTAACATAAATATGTTTATTAACCGAGCAAACAAATCGTTTGTTCAATTTTTAAAATAAAATCATGGTAGATCTGTTTCCATTGAAGTTAACATACGATAGTGAATGTTCATATTTTTTTTATTCCACTCCCATAAAAGGAGGAGAGACATTTTGAAAATCATTATGACCGAGGCAAGAAGCAAGCTAAAACTAAAACTCAAGTAAGCGAACGATTCTTTGAATCATACCTACATATTGAAAATGTCGTCCTTAGGAATTTTCTAGCAATCGTTTGCGTACACCCGGATAGCAAATCAAGACAAACTATCGCTCACTCCAGCCAGCCTTATAGAAATAGATTGCATCTCACTCGTTCGTTTGGGGACTATAGCCAATGAAAGCGAACAACAAATTTACAAGCTGGGTGAAATTCAAGCTGCATCCCACTCGCACTCATGCAAAATCATCATCCAAATTCGGCAGCGCTTCCTTCGCATATTCCTTTCCTACGGAAAACAAACGTCGTCACCTCTGCTGATGCACAGTTATCCATAATATAAAACAAACTTGGTCAAAACATTATTTTTGATTTCACATGAAATTGAAAACAATAAAATTTAGTTCTTAATAACATAATTTTTCAACATTGTAATGCAACAACATTTTTTTAATAAACATAATATTTAGAATGTCATCATTTGAACTTTGTAACCATTCCTTTCAAAGCGACACATAAACAGCAAATGTTCATCTCCAGCACAAATAAAATGAAATCAAAATACGTTGGCCCTTATTTCCATTTGTAGATTTCCTTTTTTGGGTCTGGATAAAGTTTCTTCAACGTTGAGATCCAAGATATCGATTCGGATCCGAATTCTGTTGAATTCGTGCTCAGAAGTTGAGAAGAAAAGTTCTAGCAATTTACCAAAAAAAAAGGCAGCTAAACTTTTAGTATTATAATTCCAACTAAGATGCCAAATACGCTTGTGAGATAAATAAATAGTCCAAAATACATTTATGGTATTTTTAAGTTATTTCAATTCAATCATTA